>NC_050446.1:140326631-140418107 GCF_903995425.1 Onychomys torridus
TGGGTCAAGGACGAGCTGCAGGCACTGCTGACAGCCACAGGTACAGCTGGGAGCCAGGACATCAAGCAGATTGGCTGGCTGACGGAACAGGTGCTTGCTGGGCCCATTTCTGGCACCCCTTACCACCCCATGCCCTCCTGGCCCTTGATCTCTTTTTCTTCCACCCCTCCTCATTACTGTTTTGCTTGCAGTTGCCCAGTGGGGGTACGGCCCCAACCCTGGCCCTGCTGACGGAGAAGGAGTTGCTCCTCTACTGCTCTCTCCCCCAGACTCGCGATGCCCTGAGCAGGCCAGCCCGTACTGCCCCACTCCTTGCTACCAGGTACTGAGGGGCAGGGGCCCTGTGTTGCACTCAGGGTTGTACTCAGACTTGGGAGGGTGGTATTCCAGATGGGCCCCAGAAGCCCCAAATGTCAGCCCTGCTCTGCCTCCAGCTAGTTCCCAGGTGGTCTGAAGCAAGTTCTGCTCCTTTTAGCCACAATTTCCCTCATTTATAAAGTTGAGGGTCAGAACAGAAAAATGTGGAGTACTGTCACTGAGTGACTGACACCTACATCTTGTACTGCGTGGTTCAGGGGACACAGAGTTGACATGAACAGTCACTGCCCTCAGGGAGAATCCAGAGCCGGGAGACAGACCCAGAATGGCCATTACATTGAAGGTTGCAGGAGACACTTAGCTGTCTGGCTTGGCAAGGGAAGACTTAGGGAGGAGGTGACGTTTGCAGCGGACTTTGATGAATGAGAAGTGTAGCTTTGAGGAAGGGTGACAGAGGATCTTAGGTGTGGCCAGAGGTACAGAGGCATGAAAGGGCTAGAGCATGTTCATGGCCTGTGATGTGGCAGAACCAGATGCAGAATCCACATGGGAACTGGGGGGAAAGAGACAGAGCTGCTGTCTGGTGAAGGACCATTGTGTCAGCAAGGTTTTGTGTGCGTGTGCAAGTGCATACAAATATAGAAACCAGAGGTCATATTCAGAACCTCTTTCTATTTCTCTCTACCTGATTTTTTGAGACTTTGTCTTTCACCAAACCTAGAGGTTGCTATTATTTGGCTAGACTGGCTGATCATTAAGCTCACAGGATTCACCTGTTTCTGCTCCCTCCAATCCTGAGGTTCCAGATATGTGCTGCCAGATTTGGCTTTACCATATATACATATATGTGTGTGTATATACATATTTGTGTACACACACACACACACACACACACATATGTATATATAAATTTTTGTGAAACAGAGTTTTACTATGTATCCCTGGCTGGTCTGGAACTTGCAACATGGACCAAAGTGGCCCTGAACTTGCAGAGATGTGCCTGCCTCTGGCTCTAAGTGCTGGGATTAAAGGCATGGGCTATCATGCCCTCTCCATATTATTTTTTCGAGCCAGGGTCTCTCATTGAACTCAGAGCTTGCTGTTTTGGCTAGACTGACAGGCCAGTGGTCCTGTCTCAGCTTTCCCTAGCCCTGGGGCTGCGGGTCTGGTTTTTACATAGATGCTGGGGACCCAAACTCAGGTCGTCCTGCTTGAGCAGCAAGCTCTTCACCCGCTGAGCCGTCTCCCTAGTCCTAGCAGTGTCTTAACGCTGGGCTATGCTGGAGGGCTTAAGTTGGGGAGTCAGTAGACGGGGTGCGGGGGGAGGGGGCTGTGTTTTAGAGGAAGCCCTGTGCCTGTCTCAGAGAACTTTCACTGGGGTGGGGGAGGGCAGAAGCTGAGAGGCTGCCATAGCTTTGGGAGACACGGGCTGAGGGAAGCAGGTGGGTGGAGGAAGCATATGGAGAAGAACAGTGGCATTTGCAGTGGAAAGAGCATGGGTGGGAACTCACAGGCTCAGGGCTTGCCAGATGGGAGAGGGCAGGAGACGTCCCAGATGAATAGGAGGTTTGGAGTGTGTGTGTGTGTGTGTGTGTGTGTGTGTGTGTGTGTGTGTATGTATGTGTTCGAGTGTGTGTGTGTGTATGTGTGTGTGAGTGTGTGTATGAGTGTGTGTATATGTGTGTGTATATGTATGTGTGTGTGTGTGTGTGTGTGTGTGTGTGTGTGTGTATGTGTGTGTGTGTTGGTGGGGGCAGTGGGACTGGAGTGAGGCTGCCTATGGAGGAGGTTCAGTGGGATGCTGAGTCAGGTCCAGAGTACGTGTGGGAAACATAGGGAACGTGGCTCAGAAGCTTGGGGACTGTTAGGTCTGAGGCTTGGGACTGGAGTATGGGACTTTAGTAGAAGCCCTAAGGGAAGCAGAGTGGGTGGAGTGAGGAACAGAGGGGCCTAAGGGCCCGAACAGAGAGGGGCAGTGAACTGCCCAAGGCCACAGCAGCCAATGAGAATCAAGCTGCACTGTCTGGGGCCCTTGTTACCATGTCTCCTCTCTCTGGATAGGTTCTGGGCCAGCTGACTAGTGGCAGGTTTTGGATTGCCTGCCCAGTCAAGCGATTCGTTAATTAAGGCAAATATTTATTAAACAGTTACTATGTGCCCATAGTTTAAATTGCTTGGAATCTAGTGCTGTGTAAAATAGACAAAAACTTCAGCTTTAGTGACGTTCTAGGGAAAAGGTTAGGCAAAAGCCTACTGAAACTAATAAGTAAAATATGTAATTTCAGTTGCATGTGGGGGCACATACCTGTAATTCCAGTATTTTAGGAGGCAGAAGCTGGAGGTCCAAAGCAAGTTCAAGATCAGCCTGGTCTACATAGTGAATTCCAGGCTAGCCAGGGCTACATAGTGAGACCCCGTTAAATAACGAAAGCATTCAAAATGTGTAATCTCTGCAGTCCTGATGAAAAGTAGGCTATGAGTGACAGGGGGCAGATCTTCTCAGAGGAGGGGATATCGGAACTAAGACCTACAGGATGCAAAAGAGCGAGCCATGTGCGGGGAGAGAGGAGTACTTGGGCAGAGCGACCAGCATGTGTGAGGACCCACTAAGGCTGAAATGAGAGGAGGGGAAGATGGCGGAGACATACGCCCTGCAATTCCTTTCCTCTCTAAGACACTGAAGGATGCGGGTCACTGCCCTGGCCCACCCCACCCCACCTCAAAGCCTCATGCGTGGCCCTCTGCTCTGCACACAGGCTGGTACATTCGGGCCCCTCCAAGGGCTCAGTGCCCTATGATGCAGAACTCTCCTTTGCCCTGCGCACGGGCACACGTCACGGTGTGGACACTCACCTGTTCAGTGTGGAGTCACCGCAGGAGCTGGCAGCCTGGACCCGACAGCTGGTGGATGGCTGTCACCGGGCTGCCGAAGGTGTGCAAGAAGTGTCTACAGGTGTGCCAGGTGGAAGCTCTTGTGCCTAGAGGCATTTAAGTTTCTTTCTTTATGACATTTCTCGAGGGGGATAACAAATGGAGGTTGGGCCTTTTAAGAGGTCCTTGTTTGGAGTATGCAGGTGCTCTGGGAGGAGGGGAGACATTTTTCTTGGAGTCCTACTTATGTTATCCTTGTGATTCGGCTGGTGAGGATACATGGTGGTGTGTACCTTTAATTCTAGCACTTGGGAGGCAGAGGCAGGTGAATATCTGTGGGTTTGAGGCCAGCCTGGTCTACATAACAAGTTCCAGGCAAGCCAGGGCTGCACAATGTGACCCTGTCTTGGGGGTAAGGCTGTAGATACGATAGTACACCAGTTAGCTTTGAATTTCAGATAAACAATGAATACTTTTTTATATGTCAATCTAAGTTCTTCATTTTATATGAAATTTAAACTTAACCGGGCAGTCCTGGGCCCTTATGGGATAAACTGTGTCCATCACAGCTAAATAAGTTTAGCCTCATTTATTTTTTATTATGCAGAGATTTGAACCCAGGACCTTGTACATGATAGCTACATACTCTTCCATGGAGCCTTCCAGCCCAAGCTTCTCCAACACATGTGCCAGAAGTGGGGCTAGACACAGCTGCAGGTTCTCTGAAGGCTTGTCCTTCTGTGTGTTAGGACAGGGGTGACCAGGCAGCACTGTTCGGGTGTCATGACAGTGAGTCTCCCATATCTAGGGGAATTCAGGCCAGGTTCTGGAGCTGCTTTTGAAGTTGAGTGGGGCTTGTGGTCTCTGAGGTGCCAGTAGCCTGTGTCCACTGCTCTCCTGCAGCCTGCACGTGGAATGGCCGTCCCTGTAACCTCTCTGTGCACATTGACAAGGGCTTCACACTGTGGGCAGCTGAGCCAGGAGCCGCTCGAGCTGTGCTGCTCCGACAGCCCTTCGAGAAGCTTCAAATGTCATCAGACGATGGTACAAGTCTCCTTTTCCTGGACTTTGGGGGTGCTGAAGGAGAGATCGTAAGTGGAGGGCCGCCTCTGCATCCTGGGGGTGGGGATGCTCTCTTGGAGGCCAGGCTGGAAAAAGCCCCTGATCCTTCTCTCTGTGTATTCTGCAGCAGCTGGACCTGCATTCCTGTCCCAAAACTATGGTCTTTATCATCCACTCCTTCCTTTCGGCCAAAGTCACTCGCTTGGGGCTCTTGGCCTAGAAGTTGACAGACACACTAGCCCTGAAGAGGATCATTTACCCTGTGGCCTGACTTGTCCTTCTGCCGACTGCCTACTCATCTTTGGGCGGAGGGAAGGGAGAGGAGGAGAACAAGGGTCTCAGAGACCAGCCTGAGGAAGGCCGGCTTGGTCTTGGGGAACAGGACTCAGACCTGAGACAGCGGGTCTGGCTTGTGATGGGGCAGCCTTCCTACTGCTCACCTCCACCAGTGCCTTTTGAAGAGAGATATTTTGTGTACACAGAAGCCATTCCAAGCCTGGGACCTGCCCCTGTGGGGATTCTGTCCCCAGCCAACAGCAGAGCTGCCAGGCCTCCTGGAGGCCCCACGCCACCCCTGAGGTCTCTGCAGTTGGAGTCTTCTGGGTCAGTGGCAAGAGGAAGAAGAGGAGCCTTCCTGTTCACTTTCTCCTGAGCCCCGTGGGGCGTCTGGGTTTTCTCCTCTCCTCCTTCCTCTTGGCTAATAAATGGCCTGTGAGCACATAGGCAGCCTGGCTCCATGTCTGTGGTTTGTGTCTTGACATTTGGACTCCCAGGTGGCTCTGCATCCCCAAGAGGAACCGGACCAAGGTGTGAGACCTTCTCATGGAGAACTGGGTCTCAAAGTCAATTCAGGCTTTATCTGTGCTCTGTGATAAATAACCCTGCAATCTAGCAACTTAAAGCAACAGCTGCTCGTTGTGTCTTCCGTTCTGTGGGTCAGAAATCTGAGTGGATTTATTCCTATCTGAGTTGGATTTATTCCTGTCTGAGGTCTCTTATGACATTTCAGCCAATGAGGCAATTGTCCCATGAAGTTACTTAATTAGCTTGGTTGGAAATTAGGCACCAAGAAATAGGGAGATGCAGGTAGGTGAAGATTTTCCAGTCTCGCTTACTCATCCATCTCACTCATGCACCCACCAACCCACAGTTCACCTAGAAGTATCTAGGATACATCTGTTCTGTGCTAGTCATTGGTGATGGAGAGCCGACAGGTCTCTATCCCCAGCTGCAAGAAATCCATCAAAATCTTCCACAATCACATGTGTGATTCCAATTGATCAGACCCAGGCAGTGAGCCGAAATGGTGGTGGGGCCTCTCCTGGTCTCGTTTCTGTAGGAGGAGACACCGAAGCAGGTACAGCTTAGAGAAACATACTTCAGCCAGCTTCTCCTGAGGTAACACTGTAACACAACAACAAACCAAACAACCCGGCTCAGTCTCCATGGCTACAACAACAGGTATTTGTTTTCACGCTCCTGGCTGTGCATCACTACAATTTTACTAGTTCAAACCGGGCTGAGCAGAGCACTTTTGCCCCTGGCTGTTGATTGGGTTTCCTCGGGCATGCTTGCCCTAGGGTAGGTCAGTGGAGTGCAAAGAACAGTCACAGTCAATCACACAGACCATTCAGGTCATCTGCCTGACAGAGAAGGAAAGCACACCCACTCACGGTAGGGTAGAGGGGGAGTGAGTGAGTGCTCACTACCAGAACTTTCACCCACCAGTAGAATTCGGTGAAAGAAGGTGAATATCTTAGAACATTCAGGTCCTAAAGCAGGTAGAATATGAGGTTCCCAAGCATAGGGTTTTGTTTCTGATTTTTTTTTTTTTTTTTTTTAAACTTCCCTGACCCAAATCCCACACTGGCCTAGGAATCCACAGATGGTCTCTGGACTACTGCCACAGCCCCAGTGCTTTTCTGATCCTTTGGCTCCTCCTCATCCCGTTCGCCCCCATGCCACAGTGTATTCACCACACAGTCGCCACTTTGTAGGCAAGGACCCTGGCGTCAGCAGTGGCTAGCTGGCCATGGTTATCCAACCGTCAGCAGCACAGCCCCGGCGGGAACCCAGCCAGTCTGAGGTTGAGTTAGTCAGTGCTAAGAATAGGGCTTTGGGATGAGACTGAACCATGGGTGGGTCCTGAGCACAGCCCAGCTCTGTCTTGCTGTGTGAGCCTTTGTATGTGACCACTTTTGTATTCTCATCTTTAAGTTTGTAAAATGTGTTAATCCCATAGGTTTTTTGTTTGTTTGTTTGTTTTTTTGTGAAACCAAAAAGAAGTTTTCTGAGACAGGCCTCACTCTGTAGCCCAGGCTGGCTTGGAACTCACCATATTGTTTAGGTTAGCCTTGAACTCCCTATCTTCCGGCTTCTACTTCCAGAGTGCTGATTTACACTTACAAGTGTAAGCCACCATGACTGTGTACTTGTCAGTTGTTTTTTAAGGTAAATTTTTGAGAGAGGGTCACACATAGCCCAAGCTAGCTTTGAACTTTTTTTGTTTTGTTTGTTTTTTGTTTTTTGTTTTTTTTTGGAGACAGGGTTTCTCTGTGTAGCTTTGTGCCTTTCCTGGAACTCACTCTGTAGCCCAGGCTGGCTTCAAACTCACAAAGATCTGCCTGGCTCTGCCTCCCGAGTGTTGGGATTAAAGGCATGTGCCATTATCACCCAGCAGCTTTGAACTTCTTATGTAGCTGAGGCTGGCCTTGAATTCCTGATTCTCCTGCTTCCACCTTCCAAGGGCTGTGATTGTAGGCATGTACACCACACCTGGCTCTTTATATTTTGTTTAAAAAAAATTTATTTATTTAGCAAGCCAAAGTCTCACTATGTAGCCCTGGCTGGCTTGGAACTAGATATGTATAGGCCAGATTTACCTCAAATTTACAGAGATCTGCTTGCCTCTGTCTCCAGAGTGCTGGGATTAAAGGTATGTGCCACCATGCCCAGCCTAGGTGTCTTTAATAAGCTAACTACATCCATGAGGGATGTATGCCTTCATAACTTAATTACTTTGCAACGATCCTACCTCCTATTGTTGAAGGGTACAGTTTCACTATGTGGAGTTGAAGGGGACACCCGTATTGAGACCATAGCACTAACTATTATCTTTGAAATAGGAGAATGAGGTGGAGAGTGAGGCCCAGGATGCCTTACACAGAGATTTCAGAGTTAACATATTAAAGACAACCAGTTGGAGGGCCACTGAGATAGTACTGAGCAGTTAGCACTCTTAGTACTGGAGTTTGATTCCTGGCACCCACATCAGGTGGCTCACAACGCCTATAACTCTAGCTTCAGTTGGAGGATAGGGGGTTTCTGGCTCCCCACACAGAGATGCTTCCAGCTTCCCGCACAAACACACAAAACAGAACAAAGCGAAGAGGAAGGCTGGGAAGGCCCATCTCCTTCCCTCCACCCAAATCCAGGCTCTTGGTGGGAATAGTGACCAGAAGAGACCAGGAGGGGGCGCCTCTCCTCTGTTACTCATGCTATACGCTTGTGGAATTTGAACTGTCTGCATGGAAAGTTTACACTTTAAAACTAGGTGTTCTGGTGGAGCTTGCACAACACCTGTGCTACAGCAGGGTGGTTCTGACCTCAGGGCTCTGCTCTGTCTGCCTGCTCTCAGCATTTTCCCGAGTATACAGTCTCTAAGTTAGGTCTAGGGGAGAAGAAGCACCTTGGCTAGAGGCATGAGCCAGGGGGAAGGGAGAGCGGCTGAGAGGACCAAGGCCCGCCATGTGGTAGGAATAGGTAAAGAGGTGGCGAGGGACAACAGGGCACCCGGGGCCATTTGGGCAGTTCAGAGCTAGCCACAGAAACCCTTCTTTATTAACTCTTTTCTCTCAATTCTGTTTACATTTATTTATTTACTTACTTACTATGAGACAGTCTTACTATGTAGCTCTGTCTAGACTTGAATTCACAAAGACCAGCCTGCTGCCGCCTCTTGAGTGTTGGGATTACTGAAGTATGCTACCGGGCCAGGAGACATTTAGTATGTGTATTTGTGTGTGTGTGTGTGTGTGTGTGTGTGTGTGTGTGTGTGTGTGTGTAGGTTGCATATCCCATGACGTATCTGTGGAAGTCAGAGGACTTGTGGGACTTAATTCTCTCCTTTCACCTTGTGGATTCTGGGGATTCGAACTCAGGTTGCAATTTCTGCTTCCTGAGTGTCAGAATTACTGCACAAGGAGACGTTTCTGTGTGTGTGTGTGTGTGTGTGTGTGTGTGTGCGTGTGTGTTGGGGAAGTTGTATGTCCCGTGGCATATGTGTGGAGGTCAGGGGACCTGCAGGAGTAAATTCTCTTTCACCTTGTAGGTTCTGGGGATTCGAACTGAGCCATCTTACCAGCCCCATGGGTGTGCCGGGAGGAGAGGAGAGTGCATGTGACCGGAGGGAGCTAATGGGTGACAGGGCAGAGTTCCTACTTTCCAGGGATAGAGCACTCCTAAGAATCCCTCATTTTCTTGGGAAGAAGGCAGAAGCAAACTCTGAGGCTGCCCACGTGCCCAATCTGTTTGTTTTTTTGAGACAGGGTTTCTCCATGTAGCCCTGGCTGTCCGGGAAATCGCTCTGCAGACCAGGCTGGCTTCGAACTCAGAGATCCAAGGAATTAAAGGTGTGCACCACCACCGCTCGGCCCAACCTGATTTTTAAGCCTTATTTAAATTTTTTTGGTTAGCATATAAAGAACTGGATTTCACACCCGTATATTTTTCAAAGCCGATGGCCTGAGTCTATCAGGCCGGTAGGAAACATTTCCCTTAGAACACCGCTGACGGAAGTCACGGCGGAACAGAAGTTGCAAGCCTAGGCGCGCAGCGGAGGACGCCGGAGAGACCACACCAGCTGACAGCGCTTCCGGTTCGGACACGGGAACCTCGCAGTTGTAGGAGGTGAGAGACTTGAAATGGCCTTGCTCAGGTGACCCGCCGTGGAGCAGGCGGGGTCGCGGCGTCCAGGAAAAGCCGGGAGCACTAGGGGAAGGTGCTAGGTGTTCGGCGGCGTGCAGCCTTGCGAGAGACCCTGCGGACGTAGCTCAGTCCCGCTGCCTACTTCTGTACGTCCTTGGCCAAGTCACCGGGTCGTTCCGAGCCCTAGCGCCTCCCCTTGGGAAGCAGAAGTGAGGGGCGGCTCGGCCTTGCTGGGTGGCCGCCGGCGTTCTTGTGGGCGTGCGCGCGGAGCCCCCGCCACGCCCAGCACCAGTGTCTGCCCAATCACGTGCTTGGATGTGGCAGGTGGTCCCGCCCCTTTCCCCCTGCCATTGAGAACTCCGCCCTGCGCTGTGCGGTGCCAACCTTTAAGCTCCCGCCAGGTTCAAGCAAGAGGATCGCTACCGCATCCCAGCGCTCACCAAGAAGGCTCCCGGATCCCAGGCTTGCCCCGCTAGGCAGCAATCACAGTGACTCTTAAGGTCCATGCTGTGGAAAGAGGCGTGGGCTGTGGAGGAATGGTTGCTGAAGTCTTAGTATGCCTGTCTGGTTTTTTAACACCTCTTTAAAAGTGTGTGTGTGTGAGGGTGGGTACAGCGTGTGGTGATCAGAGTCATCCCTCCTTCCTCTTCTTTTCACTCACGGGCCTCTCACTGAGGTCTTCAGACTTGAGCCACAGGCACTTTTACCCACTGTGGTTTTAAAGTGTTTTTTTCTTTTTCTTTTCTTTTTTGTCTCTGTAGTCCAGGCTGACTTCAAACTCGGTTTAAAAGTGTGTGCCGCCAATGTCTGGCATCCGACTTTTTTTTTTTTTTTTTGGTTTTTCGAGACAGGGTTTCTCTGTGTAGCTCTGGCTGTCTTAGAACTCGCTCTGTAGCCCAGGCTGGCCTCGAGCTCACAGAGATCTGCCTGGCTCTGCCTCCCGAGTGCTGGGATTAAAGGTGTGCGCTACCACTGCCCAGTTTCCGGATGGGTTTTTAATGTGTGATTTTCATAACATCTGGCGAGTGGTTAAGTCCTGTTTGTACTTGAAAAAAAAAATAGATATGACATTTGTAGTCCAGAGGTGGAAATTTGACTTGCAAAAAGTCATCATGCAGCAATTCAAGGGCAGAAGTAGATGATTTTAAAGCTCACACCTGGGCTGATACGATGGTTCACATGTATGCGTGAAAATAAAAACGTAGTGAAAAAAATTTAAAGCTCACACTAAAAGTCTCTTCTCTGACACTTGAGAGTAGGCTAGTGTGTGGTCTCCCCCGACCCCCAGGGTTTCTCTGTATAACAGACCTGGCTGTCCTGGAACTCGCTCTGTAGACCAGACTGGTCTGAACTCACAGAGATCCTCCTGCCTCTGCTTCCTGAGCACTGGGATCAAAGACGTGTACTATCACACCCGTTTTTGTTTAATAATTACATTTTATTTAATTTTTGTTTGTGTGCTCATGAACATGAGTGCGTGCCATAGTGTGTGTGAAGAGATTAGAAGACACCTATGGAAATCAACTCTTTCTCTCCACTGTGTGTGGGTCAAGTCAGGGTTTGTGGCAGGTGGCTTTACCCATCTCTCCGCCCTACTTTAGTTATTTCTATCTGTAAATTATAGATAGTATGTGTTTTTAAACATTTTTTTTTTTTTTTTTGGTTGATTCAGGATTTCTCTGCATAGTTTTGGCTGTCCTGGACCTCACTCTGTAGACCAGGCTGGCCTTAAACTCACAGAGATTGACCTGCCTTTGGCTCTCAAATGGTGGGATTAAAGTCATGCACTACTATGCCCGGTGTGAGAGACCTTGCTAGGTTGTCCATGCAGGCCTACAACTCCTGGGCTCAAATGATCTTCCTGTCTTAGGCTCCCAAGTCACTGAGACTATAGGTTTACCATGCTTGGGTTAAGGTAAACTATCAGGAGTACCTTTGAACTGGATATGGTGGTCTATGCTGGTGATTCTAGTACTTGGGAGACTGAGGCAGGAGGAATGAGGAGAGTTTGAGGTCAGTCTGGACTATATAGCAAGATCTGAAAAACAACAACAACAACAACAACAACAAACAAAGCCTAGTTCCCCCACCTCCCACCCCTCAGGCTGGACTACATAGTGAGGTCCAGGCTAGCTCAAGATAATACTGAGATTATGTCTCAGCATGTCTTATGCTCCTCAGCCCAAGGCATACTCTCTTCTGCTTTGGTGAGGAGGAAGTGTCCAGAGCAGCACCTGTATAGAGTGTGTGGTAAATACTGGTGTGTCTCACTCTTTTGCAGATTTAGGACTGCAGGTGCCATGCAGCCTTTACAATGTGTCCTCCAAGCACAGAGATCTCTAAAGTGGGGGCCGCTGACCTCTGTGTCCTGGCTGCTGCTCAGGACCTGCAGGGCACAGAGCAGTGTCCCCACCACTTCATGTCTCAATCCAGAGGGTCAGAGCTCAGAAGGTGTTCAGAAGGATTTCAGCTCCAGGCTAGCCGCCGGACCAACTTTTCAGCATTTCTTAAGAAGTGCTTCAGCTCTTCAAGAGAAACCATCTTCTCCAGAAGTGGAGGACCCACCCCCCTATCTCACGGGGGATGAACTTCTAGGAAGGCAGAGAAAAGGTTAGTTTTACTTCTCTCTTCCCTTTGGCTTCCTTCCGTGCGCCATCGCAGCCTCTGGCTCCACTGCTTTAGCTCTTCTCTTAGGACACTGGCTTTGGGGAGTTAACAGTGTGGGTGGTTTGCTCAGTTATAGAATCATCAGACCCTGCTAAATAGCATTACTGTAGAGAGACTCAGAGGCTGGGCTGGGGGAGAGTCGTTTGGTCGAGTGATGGCCTGGCGTGATGAAGCTCTGAGCTCCATCCTCAGCTCCTCAAAAAGAAAACAGAACTCAAAGCCCTGCACAGGAATTGGAGTCCTCTCTTTGGTTGCGTTCGGAAACACTGTAATCTGTGTTCTAGTTACAATTTTTAAAATTCCATTTAAATTTCATCATTTGTGTGTGTGTGTGTGTGTGTGTGTGTGTGTGTGTGTGTGTGTGTGTGACATGTGGAGGTCAGGGGTCAACCGTGAGAGTTGGTATCTCCTTCCACATGTCATCAGGCTTGGTGGGTAGAATCCTTTATCCATCAAACCATCTTGCTCAACCCTGCCCTCTACTGTTTGAAGCTGGGTCTTGCTGTGTAGCCCAGGTTAGTCTGAAACTCACAATCCTCTTGCCTCAGCCTCCTAATTGCTGGAATTACTGATGTCTGCCACCACTTCTGGTTTAGAATTTTATTCTTGGGGCTGGCAGGATGACTCAGAAGTTGCTTGCCATCAGGTCTGATGACCTGAGTTTGGTCCCTGGAACCCACATGGTGGAAGAGGAGAATTGACTGCCACAAATTGACCTTTGACCTCCGAACTGGTGCCCTGGCATATGTGCCCCCCACCTTCCAAAATATATAAAAAAAAATGGCTAGGCCTGTGGTCACACCTTTTATCCCGGCACTTGGTAAGCAGAGACAGGAGGATCTCTGTGAGTGCAAGGCCAGCCTGGTCTACATAATGAATTCTAGGCCAGCCAGAGCTACAGAGTAAGACCCTGGCTTTTAAAAAAAAGCTAATGTTTTCTGTTTTGGACTCTTTTTTAATTTTAATTTTTAATTTTTTTTTAAGTTTGATTTATTTATTATATATACAAGTGTTCTGGCTGCATGTGTGCCTGCACACCAGAAGAGGGCATCAGATCCCATTATAGATGGTTGTGAGCCACCGTGTGGTTGCTGGCAATTGAACTCAGGACCTCTGGAAGAGCAGCCAGTGCCCTTAACCCCTGAGCCATCTCTCCAGCCCATTTCCTGTTTTGTTTTGCTTTTCTGAGAAAGAATCTATCTCTTTAGGCCAGGCCCACTGTGTAGCTCATGCTGGCTTCCAATTCCATGGCAGTCCTCCTGCCTTGGCCTCCCATGAGTTAGCTTTATGGGTATGAACCTGCTATGCCTGGCTTCCATTTGAAATAATAGCTACTGGGGGTAATGGGTAGTAACTAGAAATAAGATTTGAAAGGGCCTGCCACAGTGTGAAATTCATGTTTTCCAACTTGGTGTAAATTTGAACTTTTACTTCATAGTATGACCATGGCTGCTTTCATTTTTTTTTGTTTTTTGGTTTTTTGAGACAGGGTTTCTCTGTGTAGCTTTGGAGCCTGTCCTGGACTAGCTCTGTAGACCAGGCTGGCCTCGAACTCACAGAGATCCACTTGCCTCTGCCTCCCGAGTGCTGGGATTACAGGCGTGCGCCACCACCGCCCGGCTTGCCTTTGTTTTTATTCTGTGGTGTTTGTACCCTGTGGTCAGTGCTGCAGCTTTCAGAGGCTAGAGAACCTCTTTGTTAGAGGGGAGACTGTAATATGGGGACTTGAATTTAGTATTTCCTCAGATGGATGAAGATGATCGTTAGCCTTTCTTGTTGTTTCTGTAGCCCTATTTCCTCCTTTGTTTTTTTTTTTTTTTTTTTTTTTTTTTTTTTTTTGGTTTTTCAAGACAGGGTTTCTCTGTGTAACAGCCTTGCTGTCCCAGAACTCGCTCTGTAGACCAGATTAGCCTCAAACTCACAGAGATCCATCTGCCTCCGACTCCTGAGTGCTGGGATTAAAGGCCACCAATGCCCAGCTATTTCCTTCTTTCTTTTTTTTTGAGCTGAGGATCGAACCCAGGGCCTTGCACTTGCTAGGCAAACGCTCTACCACTGAGCTAAATCCCCAACCCTATTTCCTTATTTCTTAAGGAGCATATTTCCCCTGTATTTTTAAATAGCCTGCTTATAATAGTGTGTGTGTATATGATGTTGTATTTCCTTTGTTATGAAAGGCTATTATTAATTTGGGGGTACATCTGGCAGTTGGCGGTGTTTTAGGGTCCTTGTGGATAACAAGGACAACAGGGTACTTGGTGGATAACGAGCTGCCTCAGGTGTTTCTGAGGGCTTTGTTTGGGAAGGAGGCCCAAGACACATGGCCCTCTGCCTACTCAATCCACCTTTCATTGCAGTCTACCTGGAGACCTATGGCTGCCAGATGAATGTAAATGACACGGAGATAGCCTGGTCCATTTTACAGAAGAGCGGCTACCTGCGGACCAGCAACCTTCAAGAGGTGCTTGCATTCCCTGCTTCCCCTTTTCCTGGGCCTGGGCTACCTGCCTTGGTGCAGGTTCTTAGATGCAGTGAGTTTTAGGGAGAGAGTGTTGCTGCTGAGTTAGTTCTTTTGAGTGCTGTGTACCCTAGGACTGGCGTATACTGGTGTTCCAGCTGTTTCCAGCTTTCATGATGCTGTTCATCTTCAGGAAAGGGGTTATCAGACTTGGTGTGGTCACATGTGTCTGTAATCCCAGCCTCGGGAAGTGGAGGCAGGAGGATCTAGAATTTGAGGCCGTTTGACTATAGGGCATGATTGTGTCTCCAGAGCAGCCAAACCAAACCCAGCCAAACCAGAGCCGAACAAAGATACTTTGTGGAGAGTGCAGGTGAGACTTGAGGGGTTAGTAGATGATGGGTACAGAGCTTTCCCTGGGAAGTTCTGGAAGGAGATAGTGGTGATGGTTGTACAATAGTGCTCAAGTGTTCTCATTATATCACTATATCCTTAAAAATGGTTAAAACACCGCAATAATAGGAAAAAGCAGGTGGACTGTGTGGTAGTGATTCTGCAAGGCTAATTCAAAGATTGTAAGTTTCTTTTTCTTGTTCTCCCTTAGGCTGATGTGATCCTTCTTGTAACGTGTTCTATCAGGTACAAATTTGTTCTTTCCATAGGGAGTAAATATATTTGTCAATATAATCATGTCAAGGAGGCTTACTTATGGAGATGAGCCGATGACTCCAGGTCAGTGAGAGTTAAGAGTTTCTCAGTAATAGAGAGAGAATTGATACAACGGGCTGACATTTGCAGAGCATGTCTTGCGTGTTGGGTTCCATGTGTACAGTATACATGGATGTATTAGTTTAATTCTCACAGTAGCAATTCTGTGAGGTTGTTTCTCTTACCAAACCCATTTATCTGGGGCAACTTCTGCAGAAGTTGGGAGGATTGTGAGTTCTAGATCAGCCTGCACTACACAGTGAAATTGTCTAAAAAGTAAACAGTAGTCACAAAAATGCCCAAACCAAGCTCTATACATTATATAGAATTTTAAAACCCACAGTGCTGAGCTCCCAAATTTCCTAAAGTTTTCTGGCTATTAATGGCATATTCTTATAATATATACATCTGATTTGAGGTAGTGGTTGGGAAACAGAATTCTGAGAGGATATAAGTGACATCTTCAGAGCTTGCCAGGAAGTACTTGACCACAGGAAGTTGATCAAAGGTGGTAGAGTGGAGAGATGGCTCAGCAGTTAAGAGCACTGGCCGCTCTTCTATAGGACATGGGCTCAATCCCTAGCAAGCACATGGCAGCTCACAACTCTCTGTAGTTCCAGTTCCATGGGATCTGATCCCTCTACAGGTAGTAGGCACATGGGTGGTGGTGCACATATATGTAGACAAAACGCCCATACACATAACAGGTTTTAAAAATGAATTTTTAAAAAAAGTGAACACATCCTCTTTTTGTTGTTTGTTGTTGAAGACATGTTAGTGTTACTATTTCCACAGCTGCCTTTAACGTTAACTCTTTGATTTGACACATTGTTTTATGGGACCTCTGTGGAATGATCCTGAGTTGGTTGTTATGAGAGATTCAGAAATGAACCTTCTTCCATAAAGCTAGACTTCAAAGAGCTTGGTCTCGTATAGGGACTATGACAGGTGTATAAGTGTCCCACTAACACCTGATGGAAATGTTAACTAAACATCATATAAGCTGGGGTGGTGGTTTATGCCTGTAATCCCACTACTTGGGTGGTCAAAAAGACGGGTTGCTGTGAGTTTGAGGACAGCTTAGGCTATATAATGTGTTTTAGGTTAGCCTGGGCTACAGAATGTATGAAACAACAAAAACAAATTTCCAGGTTTAGGAGAAGTAGAGTTAAGGTGGAGGATATTTGAAGGAAAGAGAGTCACAGAAGAGTCGGGGAAGGGTTTGTGAAGGATGTAGTTTCTGAGTTTGGTTTAAAGGCTAGTCTGGATTTTGAGATGTGTAGGGAGGATATAGAGAATGATAGCAAGTGTTGCTTTTCCAGTTTGCCTCTATGTGCCTTCCCTGAGTTAAGGACTCAGATGGCTTTCATTTTCTTCCCATTGACCTGCTCTCCTGTCTTGCTCAATTTTGCTTCCTTGGATCTTTGCAGGGAGAAGGCTGAGCAGACCATCTGGAACCGTTTACATCAGCTGAAAGCCCTGAAGACAAAGAGACCACGCACCCGGGTACCTCTGAGGATTGGGATTCTAGGTATACATTCATTTTTCCATTTTGAGACTTGGGATCCTAGAGTTTTTCCTTTGGAGCACTGGTTCTCAACCTTCCTAATGGTGCGACCCTTCAATACAGTTCCTCATGTTGTGCTGACCCCCAACCATAAAGTGATTTTGTTGCTACTTCATGACTGTCATTTTGCTACTATTGTTAATCATAATGTAAATCTCTGATATGTGACCCCAGGTTGAGAACCGCTGCTTTAGAGGCCTATCCCAGGGTGTAAATTCGCCATATCCACCCCGTGCATCTCTTATACTCGCTGTTAGGGACTGCGAGATTAAATGAGAGGAAGCTCCTAAAAGAGCTTTAATAGCACTTAAAAATCATAGGTACCCTGATGGTGGTGGCGCGCGCCTTTGGTCCCAGCACCTGGATGGCAGAGGCAGCTGGATTCTGTGAGTTCGTGGCTAGTCTGGTCTACAAAGTGAGTTCCAGAACAGCTAGGACCATTATACAGAGAAACCCTGTCTCAAAAAAACTAAAACCAAAACCAACCATCTAACCAACAAAAAACTCAAAAGAATAGGATAATGGTATTCCTGCTATGAGGCATTTAACCACTTGCATTTAGCTGGGTGGTAGTAGTACATGCCTTTAATTTCAGCACTCAGGAGGCAAAGGCAGGCAAATCTCTGTGAGTTAGAGGCCAGCCTGGTCTACAGAGTGAGTTCTAGAACATCCAGAACTGTTACACAGAGAAACTGTCTTGAAAAACAAAGAAACAAACAAACAAAAATAAATAAATAAAAAAGAAAAAAAAAAAGGAGAGAAAGAAACAATAGATGCTCAGTTAGTCATGTGTTCTTTCTAGAGCCTGATGCAGTTCATGTAGTACAGTGATAGATACAGGACTAGCATTTGGAGTCTGGAGGGCAACATGAGTTTCCAGTGTAGTCATCTGCCATGTGGACTACTGAAGAATGCCCAAGTGAAAATCCAGGTCTGCCCTGACCAGTATGGTAGTTATCAGTCACATCTAAAATAAAATTTCAAAATCCCACTTCTTCCTTGCATCAGACATAGTTCAGCTTTTCAGTAGCCACAGCTGACTAGGGACCACAGCTGACACAGCACCTCCAATCGTTTCTGTCCAACACATCCCTTCACCTTGTTAGAAACTCTGTTGGACAGTTCTGGTCTAGGTGGCCAGGAAACATTTCAAAAATAAATGCTTGGGGTGTGGGGGCTGGCCAGGTGGCTCAGCAGGGAGAACGCTCGCCATCTGGTCTCCTGACCTGACTTTGATTCTGGGACACACATGTAGGAGAGAAGTGACGACCCCACTGTGTCCTCTGACCACCACATGTGTACTATAGCATGTGCATACCATGTAAAAAACATTCTGATCCAAAGAGAAATCTCTGCATCCTTTCTGTCTCAGAATTTGGCTAATATATTTAACTTTATGCATAGTGGACTGTGTCCATTGTAGTATAGTTAACTTAATCACTCTTGATGTGTCAGCACACAGCTAGTGTATCCAATTATACTGATTAATATAGAAAGATGCTAGAGGAGTTTTATTCCTTTTCACTTCATTATAGTTGCCCTTGGGTATAAATCCTTTAGGAATTTTATAAACCCCAAGGAAAAAACTTAAAACAATCATGGTATATATCAGTTTGCCATTTTTATAGTATACAGAGGCAACTATTACTGCTGTAAGTGTTACTGCTCTGAGGGCAAAGGGATACTGGCAGTCGGGAGCCACACAAAGTCACACTGTACAACCAGTCTCACACAAGAGATTGATTGGAAGAGATGCAGGAGAGTGGCTGCTTATACTTTGGGAAGCAGCAAAGAGCTGAGCAGGAGGCAGGCTTTATAGAGTTGGTGGAGCTTTCCAGGGTGGCCAGGGTGGGATTTTGTGGCCTGATCTTGGGGTAAGCCAAGGGATTGGTGGGATTTTGTGGCCTGATTTTGTATTTTGTATTTTTTTTTTCTTTTTTATGTCCTATAGAGTGGAGCTTGGCCACTTGTGTAGAGGGGCTAGAAACAGCCATAATGGCTGTTAGAGTAGTCTAGGGGCAGGGCCTGGCCACTTGTGCCTCAAGGGACTTACAATTACCATCCACCTCCATAAGCAGTAACTTAACATTTCACCTTCCCTCTGGCTACTGGCGTTCATCATTCTATTTTCTGTTTTTGGATATATTAGGTGCTTCCTGGAAATGGATTTATAATACTTGTCTTTGTATCCTTGGCTGTGTCACTTTGCACACCATCTTTAAGATTCTTATGCTGTATGTTACAGTGTGTGTCACCATTTCCTTTCCTTGATCTGTGAATGGGGTAGTGGTGCTAGAATTTAAACCCAGGGTTTCACATGCTAGGAAAGTGCTCTGCCACTGAGGTATACCTCCAGTCTCAATCTCTTTCCTTTTAAAGCTTGAGTAATATGCCATTGTATATTTATGCTACATTTTTATATCCGTTTATTGGGTTGTTTTGGTTGACTCATTTAGGTTGTTTCCACCTTCTCTGTTTTGTGTGAGACGTGGTCTTGCTATGTAGGTCTGGCTGGTGTGGTATTTGATATGTGACTTTGAGATGGTTTCAGAGGCATTGCCATACTCCTGCTTTAGTTCCCCCAAGCTGGTTTAGTACCACTTTGTCTGTCTGTGAACATTTTTTTAACATTTTTAAAAAAATTGTAATATATTTGCCTTGTGTGGGTGACAGCATGCTAATGGAGGTCAGAAGACAACTTATGGAAAAGTTGATTCTCTCCTTCTATCATGTGGGTCCCAGGATGAAACTCAGGTGGCAGGCTCATTTGCAAGCACCTTTACATGCTGAGCAGTCTGTGTCATGGCCCTGGCTGTGAGTAATCTTTAATTGTTTTCACAGGGAGTGTCCTGTTTCGTTTTTGTTACTGTGGTGAAGCACTCTGATCAAAAGGGGAGGAAAGGGTTTACTTGGCTTTACAGTTCCAGCTTCCAGTTTATCATTGAGGGGAAGTCAAGAGGGCAGGAGGAAGGCAGGAGGGCAGGAAGTAAAGCAGCTAGTCACGTGACATCCACAGTCAAGGTGGAGAGAGAATGTACACATCATTTCTTTTCTTTTCTTTCTTTTTTTTCTTTTTTGAGACAGGGTTTCTCTGTGTAGCTCTGACTTTCCTGGATCTCGCTCTGTAGACCAGGCTGGCCTCGAACTCACAGAGATCCTTCTGCCTCTGCCTCCAGAGTGCTGGGACTAAAGCCGTGCGGCTACCCATCATGGTTTGTTGGCTTGCTTCTGCTCAGCTGGCTAGCTTCATTTCACTTATATACAGTTTAGGGCTTGGCCATGAATGACGATGCCACGTCTAGGGTGGGAGGCCCTCCCACTTCCTTTAACAATCAAGGCAATCCTCACAGACATGCCCACAGACCAGCCTGATCTAGACAGTTCTCAATTAAGACTCTCGTCCCAGGTGAGCTTAGGTTGGGTCAGTATGACAGCTTACACTATGGGGCAAGGGTGGAGAGATGCTCAGTGGTAAGAGCATATGTTGCTCTTCTAGAGGACCTGAGTTGGTTCCCATGTCTGAGTCACCTGAAACTCGAGTTCTCTGAGGTATCCAGTGCCCTCTTCTCAGGCACCTGTACTCATGTGCATTCCTGCCTCAATAATATTATAAATATTATAAAATTGTAAATATTTTTTTAAATCTTAAAAAAACAAACTATGGGGCTGGAGAGATGTATCAGCAGTTAAGAGCATATATTGTTCTTTCAGAGGATCCAAGTTTGGTTTCCAGCATTTGTGTTGGGCAACTCATAACTGCCTATAATTGCAGATCCAGGGGTTCCAACACCCTTTACTGAATTCCACAGCCTCCTGCACTCTTGTGCACATACTCATATACAAGCACACATTCACATAAACAAAAATTATATATAAAGAAAAAGGTTTAAAGAAACCCTAAACAAGCCAGGCGGTGGTGGCAGCGCATGCCTTTAATCCCATCACTTGGAAGGCAGAGCCAGGTGGATCTCTGTGAGTTCGAGGCCAGCCTGAGGTGCAGAGTGAGTTCCAGGACAGGCACCAAAGCTACACAGAGAAACCCTGTCTCGAAAAAACAAACAAACAAGCAAACAAACAAACAGCCAGAAACCCCAACCAACTCACCACTCCAAAGAGTTTGTAAAAGGTATGCTTTAAAGTTTTATAGCCTTAATAAAATGATGGTTTGGGAGTATCAATTTTATCAGCATAATTATTTGTATCACTTCTCATGGGTTTGGCAAGTATTGTGGGCTGAAAGAGAAAAAATGGGTAAGTGTAGGTAAGTGTAGTTGTAAACTTATAAATAGGATTCTGATGTAAAATATCTTTTATCTTAGCGGTAACTTAACTGTAGAAGAGGTAGTTCATGTTTGAGAGGCTTTTGAGGGGCAGGGAATGTGGGGAGCTCTGACTTCCATCTCCAGCAATGGTGGAAAGAATGGGGAAAGGCTTTTGGATACCTCCCCGCACCCCCAGGCATTTAACTGAGTTGCTCTGAGTATTTCTGTTGTTTTCTTGTATTTGAAGATGTGGGTTCAGTGCTACGGGTCCAGTTTGAAGGATAATACTAAACTCTCAGAGAAGTTTTCTGTGCCCTGGTCTCCAGTACAAGTTATAAATCATATGCACTGAGCAAAGCCAGGAAACCAGATGAACTGCGGAAGAGGTACTAGTTCCTTTTACTTCCTAGGCTGCATGGCTGAGAGACTGAAGGGAGAGATCCTCAACAGGGAGAAAATGGTGGATCTCCTGGCTGGTCCAGATGCCTATCGAGATCTTCCCCAGCTGCTGGCTGTTGTGGAGTCAGGCCAGCAGGCAGCAAATGTTCTTCTCTCTCTGGATGAGACCTATGCGGATATCATGCCAGTCCAGACAAGCCCCAGTGCCACTTCTGCCTTTGTGTGAGTCGTTATGTGAGACCTGGGGTGAGCTTCTCCCGTCTCTCTCACTGTAGAAATTGCATGTTTAATCTTATTATGTTGAACATAAGGGGAAGGAATGCATTTGAACAGTTATGGTACACCATACAGAAACCAACATGTGATATAGTAAGACTCCCTCACACCCATCATCCCTGCTCTCTCAGGCCGTTTCTCAGAGGTTTGCATGTCAATCATTCTTATTTAACTCTTCTAGAACTGTCCCTTGAATATGCAGTCATATACTCATATGGATACGTTCCGTACCCTCCTTTTAAAATATAAATATTATTGTTCTGTGTTTATTTTCCCTTAAGGAAATAACTTGGGCTTTCTTGATAGAAAAACTTTTTTTTTTTTTTTTTTTTTTTTTAGCAGGAGGCAGGAACATTACCTGCTGTGAGTTCAAGGACAGTCTGGGCTCCACAGCATGTACTAGGCAGTTAATTCAGCACTCCATTGAGAGACAGTCAGAAAACCCAAGCTGGAGTCAGATTTGTATCTATAAAGACAACACATGGGAGATGGAGGCAGGAGCATCAGGAGTTTAAGATCCTCATCCAGGTTTTTTGCTACATGCAAGTTTAAGTCTAGTCTGACCCACAGAAGACCTTGTCTCAAAGAAAAAGATCGTATGAGAAATGCAGACTAGATTTTAAATTCAGGGTCTCTTTTATATCATAGATAGACATAGTTTGTTTCCAATCGCTACATAAAAGTTCCAACTAATATACCTGTAAAAACAGTAGAGACTCCACAGTGCTGAGTCTGACCTCTTTCCTCACCACTGTGCTTCCTCACCAACATGCCTACCAGTTATTGTCTGCTTCATATTCTGTGATTATGTACATACAGATCTCACGTTAGTTCAGTGTGAGCTTAGAGGCAGGAGGATCCAGAGCCAAAGAAAAATCCCAAGAGAGCTGCAGAGCTTAAGACATGCTAAGACAGACCACTGTTCCTCTGTTAGCTCTGGTACCTCCTTCCCTAGGTCCATCATGCGGGGCTGTGACAACATGTGTAGTTACTGCATCGTCCCTTTCACTCGTGGTCGGGAGAGGAGTCGGCCAGTGGCCTCCATTCTAGAGGAAGTGAGGAAGCTTTCTGAGCAGGTAAGGTTATCCAGTTTTCTTTGAATGAGCATGTTTTGGACAGGCTGAGGACAGCCTTTCTAATTTTGTAGACTCTGGTATCTCTTTTGCTTCTTTCCTATCCACAGATAGTTTCATCACTGGTAGCTTGTAAAATCTTTATTTTCCCCTGCTGAAATACTAAAATTGTCCCCTCCTCCCCATTTTAAACTCTCTTACGGTACAAAACTCCTTTAGGATAGATACATTCTGTTTAAGAGATTGAAATGGTAACAAAAACCTGCCTTTACTTCCTGAATGTTGGGATTACAGGCCTGCATACTCTTTACTTAAGGTTTTATTCTGTTGTTCAATCTTTAGGTAAGATACTCCAGTGTGGCTTGGTGGTAGTGGTGCACACCTTTGATCCCAGCACTTGGGAGGCAGAGGCAGGCAGATCTCTGTGAGTTCGAGGCCAGCCTGGGCTACCAAGTGAGTTCCAGGACAGGCTCCAAAGCTACACAGAGAAACCCTGTCTTGAGAGAGAAAAAAAAAAAAAAAGATACTCTATAGTGAAGTTATCAGATCAAAGATAGTTTTTACATGGCTCTTTTAATTTTTAATTAGTGGTTTGACATGATGCTGTTCAAGAAGTTTTAAACTTGTTTTCAACATGTTTTTCTTGTTTTTAGGGGCTAAAAGAAGTGACTCTTCTTGGTCAGAATGTTAATAGTTTTCGGGACAATTCAGAGGTCCAGTTCAATAATGCAGTGTCTACCAACCTTAGCCGTGGCTTTACTACCAACTATAAAACCAAACAAGGGGGGCTTCGTTTTTCTCATCTTCTGGATCAGGTTTCAAGAATAGACCCTGAAATGAGGATTCGTTTCACCTCTCCCCATCCCAAGGATTTTCCTGATGAGGTGAGTATTGATGATATTTAGTGTTATGACAAACTTTTATTAGCATCCATTATTAGCATATCATTTCCTGGACGAAGTAGTATACAGCAGAAACCTTGAATCCTGCTTTGGGGATTCTGTGTTACATTGCAATATCTCCTTGCAGAATTACTGGCCTGCCGGGTGGTGGTGGCGCACGCCTTTAATCCCAGCACTCGGGAGGCAGAGGCAGGTGGATCTCTGTGAGTTCGAGGCCAGCCTGATCTACAGAGTGAGTTCCAGGATAGCCAAAGCTATTATACATAGAAACCCTGTTTCAAAAAATTGAAAAGGAAAAAAAAAAAAAAAAGAAAAAAGAAAAAAAGGAACTACTGGCCTTTTGGCAAGACTTAAAATCCCCTAAGGTCAGGAAGGCGAAAGGATGGCTTTGCAGTGGGAACTTGGGACCACTTGTGTAGTGAGAAGTCTGTCAAGGTGGCCATCTGCATGAAGGTGATGGTGATGGTGGAGATACAGTGAGAACAGCCAGGGAGGCCATGTGATGTCGTGGGAAAGTACCTGAGATACACTTGGGCTCAAATTCCTTGCCCAGTGTGTGATGCATGTTTATAATCTTAGCTTTGGGAGGTTAATACAGGTGGGCTGTGAGTTCCAGGCCAGCTTTAGCTCCATAGTGAGTGTCAGGCCAGTCAGGGCAACTTAACAAGACAGCCTTTTTTTTTTTTTTGGACATGGTTTCTCTGCAAAACAGTTCTGGCTGTCCTGAAACTCACTCTGTAGAACAGGCTGGCCTCGAACTCACAGAGATCTGCCTGCCTGTGCATCCCTGAGTGCTGAGATTAAAGGTGTGTTCCACCACCACCCAGCAACTATGTTTTAAGAAACAAAAAAACAAAACTAAATGTCAAAGAGGACAAAACATTTATCCAAATCCCAGATGTTGTACTCCTTTGCTAGTAGATATATAAAGATACTTTTTAGTTTGCGGTCCTTATCTGGGAAAAGAGAGTAGTAATAACCTAGTGCTGTGGGTGTTGAGAATGAATACGTTTCAAATTTGGGCCCAGTGCCACACTTTGAGTAAATAGCACACATTTTTCTCTACATCCATTCATCCACTTTTTCTACCTGGATTGGATTGTCTTCTTACTGGATAATAAAATGTTCTTTGTTTGTTTGTTTGATGTCAAGACAGGGTTTCTCTGTGTAGCCCTGGCTGTTCTGGAACTTGCTCTGTAGAACAGGCTGGTCTCCAACTCAGAGATCCGCCTGCCTCTGTCTCCTAAGTGCTGGGATTAAAGGCGTGTGCCACCACTGCCTGGCTCTTTCTATGTTTTGAGACAGGTCTCAGTCCATGTTGGTCTATGTAGTTGAGGCTGGCCTTGAACTCCTGATTCTTTCCCTCTCCTAAGTGCTGAGATTACAGATGTGCACCATCATGTCTAGTTTTCTGCAGTGCTGAGGCGTGAACCCAGAGCCTCCTGCATGCCCGTCAGTCAGTGTACTAACTAAGCTTTATGCTCAGTTCCCAGTCTACCTTGTAATAACTTGAAAACCAGCCTCTGAGGGGAAACAGTGAGAGGAGCACACTACGGAGTGTTGTATTACACGCCTTTATTCCAGCACTCAAAAGGCAGCCAGGCAGATCGCCGAGTTAGAGACAGTCTGCTCTATATCGTGAAATCTTTTCTCCGACCAAAGCAAACCAAACCAAACCAATAGCAACCCTTCCCAGAATGTAGGAAGTATCCTTTTTTACAGGATTTTTTGGAGAGACTTAACCCACAATGTGTTCTGTTTAATCAGGTTCTACAGCTGATTCACGAGAGACACAACATCTGTAAGCAGATCCACCTGCCAGCCCAGAGTGGAAGCAACCGTGTGCTGGATGCCATGCGGAGAGGGTCAGACTTTCTGGGGAGAGGACATCCTTTACCTTTCCAGTTTTTCTGAATCACTAAACACTGGTTTGTTGCTGAGGACCTAGTTTAGTATACAACACACAGTAACAAATTAGTAAGTGATTGTTGTTGGAATGTATCTATGGACAGGTGAACTTGCTTCTGTGCATCCCTAAGCAGAGTAAGCAGTGAGTCTCTCATTTGCTTAACATTTTTTAAATTAAGTGCTTGCTGGTTGTAGTCACATCGTGAGATCCCTGAGCAAGACCACCACAGAGCCGATATCCAATGCAAAACACAAAGGGGTTTATTGATAACAAGCAATCCCGGGCTTGGTCCGCGTCCAGCACACTGGCTAGCCAGGTGAAGGAGGACGGCCCTGAGCTTTCAGGGTGAGGGGTTTTTAAAGGGAAAAACCACAAGCAGGGTGGTACAAGCCTTTGCATCATATGATTGGGTGAGGGTATGTAACTTTTGAATTTACTGGTTGGAGGTTATAGTTATCATTTTGGGGCAGGCCTAGATAAGTCCCAGGCTTTGTCCTTGAGCTGCCATGGAGGCTGGCTGGCCTTGCACGTTCACATTGACCCATGCACGGAGCTCTAAGTTGGTGAGGGGTCCCAGACAGTAAACAACTGGCTGAACTTTGAGCAGTCAGAGTACGTGCAGAAAGGGAGCTACTGCAAGGACTGTGTCTTTTGTTCACGGCTCTCCCAGAAACTGCTTGCTCAAGTCTCAAGAAACTGAAATTAAGGCCTGATCTCTGAGAGAAGACTGAGCAGCCTGTTATGGCATCTGCTTGGTCCTTTCAGTGCCATATTTGAAATTTTAAGTCCTTTAACTTGCAGGAATAATAAAGTTTTGGGTCTTAGAATACAAATGCAGATTACGACTCACTTTGGAAATAAATCTGCTGAGGTGAGACTAGGGGCTAGTAGGACCTAAGGCAAAGTTCTATTTCTGTATGTCTGTATCTTGTGTATGCCGTGCTCACGGAGGCCAGAACAAGGCAGCAGATCCCCTGAAACTGGAGTGGCAGATGGTTGTGAGCTGCAATATGGGTGCTGGGAATTGAACCTGGGTCCTCTGCAATAGCAGCCAATGCTCTTAACTATTGAGCCATCTCTCCAGCCCTGAGAAGTCCTTTTAAGTGTTTAACTTCTTCTTGATTTGTTAAATGAAAGGTCCTTAGGAGCTGGAGCATGTGTGTATATGGAAATCAGAGGACAGTTGTCAGGAGTTGGTTTTTTCTTCTACCATGTAGGTTCCAGGGATTGAACTGAAGTCATCAGGTTTGGTAGCAAGTTTCTACTTGCTGGAACATCTCACTGGCCCAAAGGGGTGCTTCCAGGTACTCCTCTGTGGTGATTTGTGGCTGTGAAATCATAAATGGAAAAATGAATACATGTGGGAATTCATTATTGTCTCTCTGTAGCGTTCATTTAAATAAGATTGAGTCTGGTATGGCGGTATACCCCTATGAGCCCAGCACTTGGAAGGTAGAGCCAAGTGGAGCAGAAGTTTAAGGGTGACTTCTGCTACATGAGACCCTGCCTCTCCCCCACCAAAAAACAAAAAGAATGAGTATTTTATCCAGGTCTTTTCTTCTTGTTCTTTACTGCAGATACTCAAGGGAAGCTTATTTGGCATTGGTTCATCATATCAGAGAATGTATCCCAGGTACTTTTAAGAAACGTTGAGTACCTTACCACAGTCCACATTCATCTTGCTCAATTACTAGCCTCTTTGGCACATTCCTTATGGTGTCATTTCATGGTTTTTGGTACTTTTATGTTCATTTTCTGCTTCCCTATTTTCCTCTCTCTGTTCCACTTTCTTTTCCATTTTTCTGAACTGTGTGTGTATTGCAAGAGATTGAATCCAAGCGTCATGTCTTAGGGCATATGCTCTGCCACTGAACTGCATCTCTAGCACTTAAAATTTTTTTTTCCCCGAGACAGGGTTTCTCTGTAGCTTTGGAGCCTGTCCTGGACTAGCTCTGTAGACCAGGCTGGCCTTGAACTCACAGAGATCCGCCTGCCTCTGTCTCCGCCTCCTGAGTGCTGGGATTACCGGCGTGTGCCACCACTGCCCGGCTAAATTTTTTAAAAATTTTATTAGGTGCATTGGTGTTTGCCTGCATATATTGTGTAAGGGTGTCGGATCCCCTGGACTAGAGTTACAGACAGCTGTGAGCTGTCATGTGGGTGCTGGGAACCTAACCTGGGTCCTCTGGAAGAGCATCCAGTGCTCTTAACCGCTGAGCCATCTCTCCAACCCCCCATGCAAAAGTTTCTAAAACTAAATACTTTTAGTGTAAAACCTCAGGCTGGAGAGATCACTCAGTGGTTAAAGGCACATGGGACTTTGCAAAGAACCCAAGTTTGGTTCCCAGCACCCCTGTTCTGCAGCTCACAATTGCCTGTAACTGCAGCTCCAGGGGGATCCAATGCCTCTAACCTGTAGGCCCCTGCACTTGCATGCACATACCCACACAATACACATCATTAAAACTAATAAATCTTTTAAAAAGTGTGTAACTATTGAGGGGGGATGGACATATAGCTTAGTTACTAAGAGTACTTGTCTACCATGCACAAGACCCTGGGCTTGATCCTTATATATAAAATGAGGCTTGGTGGCACATGCCTATAATCCCAGCACTCTAGATGGAGGCAGGATAAACTCAAGGTCATCTTTGGTCATCTGGGCTGTATGTGACCCAGTCTCAAAAAAGGGTGGTGGGGGGAGCTGAGAATATACACTTGCATAGCATGTGTGAGGCCCCGGGCTCAATCTCAGTACTGTGGGGACCAAAGCCACAAAAACATAAGTACCTGAGTACCTAGCACTTGAATTTTGACAGTCTCTTATTATGTTGCTCAGGGTGGCCTTGAACTTGGTCTTCTGTCTTCATTGCTATTGCTGGGATTATAAACATGCACTACTATGTATTCCCTATAATTAGGCAGATTTTAGATATCTTATTATCTCTCCTTCCTTTCCCCTTCCTCCTAAAAAACTACTGTTTTTGTTTTGTTTTGCTTTGCTTAGATTTGATTGAGAATGTTGTCTGAAATTTCCTTCAAATTTTATTTTATTTTTTCTTTTTGAGCCTAGCGCTTACTAGACTAGGCTGACCTTGAACTCACGGCGATCCACCTGCCTCTGTTTCCTGAGTGCTAAGACTAAAGGTGTGTGCCACCATGCTTCTTGTATTATGCACACATACTTGTGTTATAATGGGGTAGGATGATGTGGCAGCTGGCTGTACTGGCTTTGTATTGAGTACTGTGTTATTGGCTGTGTGACAACAAAGAAGATTTGTCATTTATAACATTGAGTCAATGGAACTCATGTCACCTGATTTTTGAGGGCAGTTGAATAGCTAGTGACGCAGCACTTTCTAAGTATTCAGTATCTGATAGTTTTTGCTACTGCATTGTAAATGAACATAATACTAAGTTAAATTCAATGTTTGATCATATATGCATATGCACAGTTATGAATTAATTAAAATACATAGATACGGTCCAGTTTAGAGGTAGAGTGTTCAAGGCCCTAGGTTCTGTCCCTAGCACAGTGGACAAAATCCCCTATCTCCAAACAGTAGCAGCACAATAAGATACATAGATGTGTATGTTTGTGTGAGGCACGGAAAGATGGACAGGTAAAAGCAGGACCTGGGAGCTGGGATGTTGGTGGTAGAGTGCTTGTCTAGCACATACAGGCTCGGGTTCACTCTAGCACTGTCTCCCGCCCCTCCCTGCAAAAGCAGGGACGATTTGAAACTGCAGTATCTCTGAATCCAGCACTTGAAGCCAAGATTTATTTTCTAGTGCTTGAGGAAATGTAGAGTGAGAAGCCAGTTCCAGCAGGATGTAGAAAAGCAAGCCTCTTTCCCCTTGCTCTGTAATGACTTCTGAGTAGTCTGGAAGTGCGCCCCATTTGCTCTCCTCCCTTCTATAATCTATAAATGCCCACACTCCTTCTGAGGTAGCAGTGCTCCAAGCACTGGTCCTCTGTCCTTTGTTGTCTGTTGACAGGTGTGAGCCTCAGCAGTGACTTCATCACTGGCTTCTGTGGAGAGACGGAGGATGATCACCTGCAGACAGTGTCTTTACTTCGAGAAGTTCAGTATAATACCGGTTTTCTCTTTGCATACAGCATGAGGCAGGTGAGCCCCAGATGGGAGAATCTTAGCATCATTCTCTTACCAGCTTGGGGCTGATTGGAGGTGGTTGGGTAGAAGAGATTGACTTTGTGAAATGTTGCACGAATTCCTAAGTCTTATAAAAAACCTGGAGCCAGATATTGGGGTGAATACTGAGAGATCAGAGAGACAAAGGAACAAGCCACTGGAGAAACTTCTCACCACTACCGAATCCTCAGGCCGAATGGAAGGCGAGATCCTGTCTCCACAAATCTCTGACTGAAAGCCTCTGAGTCCTCAGCTGAAAGTGCTTATGTTCCTGTCTCCCCATGCCTTACATGCCTTTCTCTGCCCAGCCATTTCACTTCCTTCTCAGTGCTGGGATTAATGGCATGTGTGCTTCCCAAATACTGGTAGCAAAGGTTTGAGATCTCAAGTACTGGGATTAAAGGTGTGTGCCAACACCGCCTGGCTCTGTTTTTCTCCCAGACTGAATCAAACTCTTGTAGTCCAGGGTGGCTCTAAACTCAGAGATTCAGATGGATCTCTGCCTCCTGAGTGCTAGGATTAAAGGTGTGTGCCACCACCGCCAGGCTTCTATGCTTAATCTGGTGCCTGGCTCTGTTCTCTGATCCTTAGGCAAGCTTTATTTGATACACAATATGTCACCACAGTGAAATCCCAAGATCTTTGTGTTTGTTTGTTTGTTTTTGTTTTTGTTTTTATTTTGAGACAGGGTCTATTCACTTACTTCTGCTCCTGATTTCGGGGATTGAAGGTGTGTGCCATCATACCCATCTAAGTCGAAGAATCTCACTGTCACTGTTTGCTTTTCTGTAGTTACTTTTATATGTTATGTCAAATTTTAGGCATTGTTTTGAGATAAGGTCTTAATGTCAAGCTCCGGCTGGCCTCTAGCTGTTTTCCTTCTACTTTACTCAGCTGTCTAATCATTAGCATTATAGGTGTTTCACCACAATCAGCAAACTTCAGCAATTTGAGATGAAAATACAACCATGCTAGTGTTCCTATTTATGAATATTTTACAGTAGCTGACTTGGTGATATATGCCTGTAATTCTAGCACGTAGGAGGCTGAGGCAGGGGAATTTCAAATTTGAAACCAGCCTGGGCTACAGACTGAGACGGTCTCAAAAACAAAACTGAACAAACAAACAAATAAGTAAATCAAGACAAAACTAAAGTCCGGTGCTCAGTGTTCTGTAGTTAGTATAAATGGCCTTTCAACACACAGTGGAATTACGGTCCTCAAATTGCGCCTTTGTCATGCAGTAACAGTGACCTTGTCTAAAGTCCTTGGTTGCTGTGTGAAGGGAGAACTACACCAGCTCAGGGCTGTTTTGAGGCCTGTCAAGATGGTGTATATAACTTAGAGTGGTGCTTCCTACACATAAGTGTGCTATCGGGATAGTTATCATTGCCAACAGCAGGCCAGCAGCAAGCAGGATCTATACTCAGTCCCCATTTGGTTTTCCTCTGTGGGTATGGTAGTTCTTTCAGGGCAGATTGGTTCAAATGTCTTTAGCTTTTCCTTTTATTTCTTAGCTTTTTCCAAGCTCAGTGGTTCTCTACCTGATTTGAGCATGAGCATAAAGACATGTAAGTGTATACCCAGGATAGTTTTTAGATACTTTTTGATGATGATTATTGCTTCTGACTAGGTAATATGTGCTTATGGTATAAAGTGTGAAGGTTAAAACACTTCTTCCTAGCCGGGCGGTGGTGGTGCACACCTTTAATCCCAGCACTTGAGAGGCAGAGGCAGGTGGATCTTGGTGAGTTCAAGGCCAGCCTGGTCTACAGAGTGAGTTCCAGGAAGGCTCCAAAGCTACACAGAGAAACTCTGTTTCAAAAAAACAAAACAAAACAAAAAAAATGAAACACTTCTTCCTTTTGTTGCTCCCAGGTGTCTTTCCCTTCTTGAAGGTGACTACTCTTAGTGATTTCTTCTATCACTTTCTGGATATATTTCATGTGTTCATAAACATGAGTACTTTCTATATCAAAGACATGCACGTTGATTGGATTTTGCTAATTTCAGTTTGCAGAGTATTTTAGAACAGTTACATTAGTACTTGTGGAGCTATCTTATTAACAGTTGCTTAATATTTCATTTTGTTGGTAAACCATAATTTACTAGGTATTGGTTGGTGAATATTTCGGCTGCTTTACATCTGTGTCTCTATAAACAGTGCTGGTGAATAGCTTAGTGCATGGGTTATTTAGATTGTGCCCAATTGTAAACTTAGAACAAATATGCAGACTGATTTTGAGTCTGATCTTCTTTTTAAAATGTATTTGTTTATATTAATTATTTTGTGTGTACATGTTGGTAGGGGCGTGCATGTGCAGCAGCGTGTAGGTTAGAGGACCACTTGCTGGAGTTGGTTCTTTCCTTCCACTGTGTGGGTTCTAGGATTGAATTCAGGTCATCAGTGGCGGGCACCTTTGCCACTGACCCATCCTGCCAGCCGTGAGTGTGGTTTGCATTTGCTAAATTTAGAATGCGTCTACAAAGATTCTGCTTCAGGTGCCATTTTCTCATGGAATGTTCCTAGAACTAGAGCAATAAGTCTGGCTCAGGTGTGGGTTTTGGACCACGTTACATCTGTAACTTGTGAGTGGAATGAATACATTCCCTCCTTGTGCCCTGAGGATTCTACAGCTCCTTACTGACTCCCTTCTGTTTTGTTTGTTAATAGAAGACACGAGCATATCATAGGCTGAAGGACGATGTTCCAGAAGAAGTAAAATTAAAACGTCTGGAGGAACTCATTACTGTCTTCAGAGAAGAGGCTTCAAAAGCCAACCAGACCTCAGTGGGTTGTACCCAGCTAGTGTTGGTTGAGGGGGTAAGTTTGTATGCATCTTTTTCTTAGAGTTTTCATTTTTGCCGTTTAAAATAACATTATGTGTTTTCTTTAGGTATTACATGACTTTTTTTTTTTTTTTTTTTTTTTTTTTTTGAGATCTAGTCTCATGTAGCTTACCTAGGTTGACCTTAAACTTGCTATGTAGCCAAGGGTGACTTTGGATTTCTGAGCCTCTTGCCTATATCTTCCTAAGCACTGGGATTATAGGAGTTGCACCATTGTGCCCAGGTTATGTGGTGGTGTATCAAACCCAGGGCCCTCTGCATGTTAGACAATCACTATACAATCCTCAGCCCAAAATGTTTTACTTTTATCGTGCACATTATGACCTTGCTGAATTTGATGGTTCTGGTTTATTTTCTTGTTAGTGTTTTGAATTTTCTTTTCTTTTTTTCTTTGGTTTTTTGAGAAAGGGTTTCTCTAAGTAACCCTGGCTGTCCTAGAACTCACTCTGTAGACCAGGCTGGCCTTGAACTCAGAGAGATCTGCTGCCTCTGCCTCCCAAGTGCTAGGATTAAAGTCATGTGCCACAATTACTCTGCTGTTATTTTGAATTTTTTTTTTAAGATTTATTTATTTATTATATATAGTGTTTTGTCTGTATATATGACTGCAGGCCAGAAGAGGGCACCAGATCTCATTACAGATGGTTGTGAGCCACCATGTGGTTGCTGGGAATTGAACTCTGGACCTCTGGAAGAACAACCAGTGCTCTTAACCGCTGAGCCATCTCTCCAGCCCTATTTTGAATTTTTTATGTATATAACCACTCCATATTTTTTTCTTTCTTCCTAATGTACCAATTATTTTACATTTAGAGAATTTCCTGTGGATATTCTAGTGATAGAGTCTCTTAAATTTTCTTAATTTTGGGTTGTCTTTTTCTGCTTCTTTCCTGAAGGATATTTTCTTTAAGGATTTACTTTCAGTGTGTGTGTGTGTGTGTGTGTGTGTGTGCGCGCGTGCGCGCGCGCGTGCGCGCGCGCATTTGTGTATATTTGAGTTTCCAAGGAGGTCAGAAAAGGGTGTCAGATCTTTTGGAGCTGGAGTTACAGATGTATGTGAGTGTGCTCTAGGATCTGGACTGTGGTCCATATGATAGAGCAGCGATTGCTCCAGCCTGCTAAGCTGTCTCTCCAGTCCCTGAGGGATAGGTTTACTGGACCTTGTATGCTGAATTGGTAATGCTTTCCTTTCAGGTCTTGAAAAATGTGCCATTTCCTGCTGGCCTTCATGTTTCTGATGAGAGATCATGGATGTTTTTATTGGAAATTTTTATCTTCTTAGGAAATACATCTCTTTCTGTTGCCGTCAAGGTTTATTGACCTTTCTGTTTGTCTTTCCCTTCTCCTTCTTTTCCCTTTCTCTCTCCCTTCCTCTCCCACTTCCCCTCTTCATCTCCTCTCCATTCTTCTTCCTGTCTGTTCCCTTCTGGACTCCTTCCCTTTCCTTTTTTTGGATTAAATAATAGAAATTATTTCTTCTAATTTTGTGGCTGGAAGTCAGAGATGAGCCCAGTCCAGTTCTCGTGAGAGTCTCCTTCCTGCTCGCAGGTGCCTGTCCTCATGCTGTGCCTTCAGATGGCAGCGCGCAGTGGTTTCAAGGTTTCCCTTAGCAGTTTGGCTGTGATGTATCCCGGTGTGGATTCCCTCTGTTAGGATTTTATTATTTGTCATGTCTGAGAAATTTTTAGTCATTACTTTGAATTCTTTTTCATTCCTTTTTCTCCTCTTCTTCAATTCCGTGTTATCAAAATTTTGGTGTGTTTGCTGTGAGATTGAGCACTTGCTCTGCACTTGTGATGCAGTATCAGCACAAGTAGTAGGTTTTCTTACTGCTCCACAAGTGTCAGAGGCTCTGTTTATTTTTCTTGAATCTATCTCTTTTGTTTAGGTGATGAAATTTGTTTGTCACTGATTTTTAAAATGCTTATTTAGTGTGTGTGTGTGTGTGTGTGTAATATTAATGATTTTTAGCTGCTCTGAGCAAGAGGACTCGGAGAAACAGGTCTGCTTTATCTTTCTGGAGGCAGAGACATATATGTAATTTAGAACTAGATTTATTGTTTATCTTTGTTCAGGGCTATCGTGGTCAGGATTCCTTAGAAAGCATGGTCCTGGAGGTTTCTTGGCTAAGTGTCGGGGCCTAGAGTTAGAGCACCACAGATGGCACAGGTGGGTTTGTATGAAGAGACTTGCTGTAGCTAGTGAGGAGGACAAACGAGGGCTTGTTTCTTCTCTCCTTCCTGCTATGCTGACTAGAGTCAAGCTCTTGGATCTGCTTGTCCTCACTCTCCATCACTGAGCTGTAGCGTCTGTGTCCATGCCTGGCTTTCATGTGGGTCCTGGGGATTCAAACTGAAGTCCTCATGTTTGCAGACACTGAGTCATCCCCCACCCCCACACTAATCACCCTGATATGCAAGTTATATGTTCCAAGAACAGGTAGGAAATGCCAAACTAACTGTCTAGCTGACAATTCAGTATTTAGCAAAGAATCAGGAGACCCAGAGATAATTCTAGAGCTCTTCTTTCTACTTACCTCTGTCTTTTCCATAATTTGCTTTATAATTTTCTACTTCCAGCAGCCTGCATTCAGGTATAGCTAGAAATCCACGGAGTCTGTTTAATGGGCAGAGGAATTTATTATAGGATAAAATTGATTACAGCATGGGAGATTTATGGTAGGGTCCTGGAAAGCTGAGCTATGGTCCATACCAATCTTTTGTCTGGTCCAAGATCTTCCTGGTCTCAGCATCTAAACCATGAGGGAGCTAAGAGATCTATGTATGTGCACCTCAGATTTAAGGGTCTTGAGATGCCATGCCCAAGGGGGATGTTCTTCAAAGTCATAGACAGGTAGAGCAGTTACCTGCTGCATACTTTAGGGGTCATAGCTAGAACAGCCACCCACTACATTCAGGTTCATCTCTCTTGTTATGGAGAACCCATGCTGTGCTTGAGAGCTTCTTTGCTTTACATGTTCTTGCTGGCATGTGCCTTTCTGTTGGAAAGCAAGAGTGAATGGAGGACACACTTCATTTGCTTTCTATTTCTGACAGGTCTTGTGTGATCTGTTTCTTGATATCTGAAGATAGTTGTGTAAGTAAATTTGTTGTAACTCTGTGGGTTTGGTCCCAGGTTTTGGCACCAAAGTATGAGTTTTGCAACTCTGACTACCTGGGAGTCAGGCAACACCTTGAGCTGCTTAGGACAGCTCTGGTGGCTGGAGCTGCAAAGAGGCAGCCCAACCCTGGAGGGGAAGTTTTTCTGACTTCTTGGGAAAGTCAGGCCTGGAACTGCTTCAGCAGGGAAGGGTATCCTGACTGGAGAGTCAGGCTACACCTGGTGTGATGGGGGATGATCTCCCCACAGGATATAGCAATCCTGCTTCTCTCTTGGAGAGCCGCTACAGCTGAGCTTTGCTCAGCCCCCACTTAAGGGGGCTTCCTAGCAGAGCTCTGCTTCTCCAGCCTAAGAAATTGCAAAAATGCAGGAAATCTCCTCGGCTCAGGAGAAAAGTGTTACTTTTCAGCTTTCTCTTGCTCTGTCCACTGAGGGACGTCTCAGCAAGGTTCTTCTGTTCAGCTCCCCCTTGCTCAGTCCACTATAAGACGCCAGTGAATGAAGGTCTTCACACCCAAAACCCTTTTGAGAAAGAGATTTATTTGGGAAGGAGGAGTCCAGGAGAGTAGCTGCCTCTACCAGGATGGAGAGAACAGCTCAGCCTGTGATTGGTTAGTTTTTTTTTTTTTTTTCCTGCCCAGGGATTAGCCAGTTTTGTGGGCTAGGCACAGGCCCTGATTTCAGGACCAAACTGTGTTTCTTTCACTGGCCTTTCTTGGGTTTTTGACACTGTCTCTAAGACCAGGGCACATTTCTTTTACTGACTCTGATTCTAGGGGCCAAGAGTGTTGCTTTGGCACTAATTTCAGAGTCAGGGCATGTTTCCTTGATTCTGGGTTTGGGGATAAAGTCTTCATTTCTCTGGCTCAGGTGCCAAACCCAGACTGTGTTTCTTTCCTACTGTCCTGCTCTGTGATTGGTTGGTTTAACAAGTCAGTTGGCCAGGGGCAGAGATAGTTCTGATTTGAGCCAAACTGTGTTTCTTTCACTGGCCTTATCTGAGTCATCTTTCCCTAGTTCTGGGCTCCAGGGTCAGGGTGGGTTTCTTTTGTCAGCCCCTTTTCCATACAAGTTGTTTCTGGTATTTTGTCTTATTGTCTGATTTTAGGGCAGAGGGTAAATTTGGTTCCTGTTACTGCATCTTGGCAGGAATAGGAAGACTTCTGTCTATTCTGGAACTTAATTCTCTCATTGTGGTGTATCTTTCTTTCTGGTCCCAGGCTCTTGTGGAGTCTCTGGCTTCAAATTGGCATATTTAATAGGAGTGGGTAACTTAAGCCAAAACCTCGGGCACAGTCCTAAGTGCTCAGTGTGAAATCAGGAAACATGGACGCTGATTTGTTAAGCACATCACTCACCAGTACCTGGACTTCATGCTTATTGAAAGTTCGTTACTGCAGAAGCCAAGTCTATAAAAATTCATTGGTCTATTAAAATAGTCAACAGAACTTTGCTTCTGTTATGCACCATGTGTTGTCCTGTTGTTGAAGCAGCCACACACACTGAGGCTTTGGATTTCTTGGTTAAGAAATGTTCTGTGATAGGTCCTCGAGAGCCTCAGACAACAGGTACAATGTCTGCCTCCTAAAACTTACCACTGACAGTTGCATAAATTCTTCTCTTTGTTTTTTGCAGTTCAGCAAACGTTCTTCCACAGACCTGTGTGGCCGGAATGATGCAAACCTTAAGGTGATCTTCCCTGATGCAGAGGTGGAGGATGTCACTAACTCTGGGCTCAAGGTCAGAGCTCAGCCTGGGGACTATGTGCTGGTGAAGGTAAGGTGTCTTGAGTTTCCTTGTTCTGTCTATCTGACAAAACCTCAGAAAACAACTGAGGTAATGGCTGGAGGCCTCATAGTCTCCTTTACATTCCTTGACATTGGACCAAGAAATGCTCTTCTTAAATAAAGTTGGGAATTTCCAATGTGGGTTAGGCCCTCTGGAAGAGCAGCAAGTTCTCTTAACTACTGAGCCATCCTTCAGACCCTATTTTACTATTTTTAGTTGAGTGTATGTGTATGTCTATGCATGTGAATGCAGGTACTTGCAGAGGCCAGAAGTTTCAGATTTTCCTGGAGCTACAGTTAGAAGTTATTGTGAGCTACCCAATGTGGATGCTAGGAACTGAATTCAAGTCCTCAGGAAGAGCAATATGCATCCCCCCCTTTTTCCCCTCTAAATTTATTCATTTATTTTATGTATATGGATGTTTTGCCTGTATGTGTATCTACCTACCATGTGTGTGCCTAGAGCCTGTGGAGGCCAGAAGAGGGCACTGGATTCCTTCTGGGACTAGAGTTACAATGTGAGCTTCCATGTGGGTCCTGGGAATTGAACCAGGTTCTCTGGAAGAGCAGCCATTGCTCTTGTCTGCTGAGCCATCTCTCCAATCCTGACAGTATGTGCTCTTAATTGCTGACAGTGCCCAAGATCATTTTTTAAGATAGCAATGTAACTTAGATTTAGTTGCTATATGCAAGAGGATGCAGTAAATAAACTGCTGACGTGACCGCTCTATTATTAGGGAAAGTTCTTATTGTGAATAAGAGAGAGAAATTATCCAGAGGTTTCTGGAAGAGTCCAGAGCAGAGAGAAAGAAAAACAGGCTGGACCTGGCCAGGGCTGTCTGTGGGAGAATAGATAAGAGATGGGAGAATAGGCAGAAAGGGGTAGTGAAAATAACAAGCATAGCCGGGGGCAGGGGCATAAAGAGAGCAGGGACCTGAGATGAGAAGGGCCAGGGTACTAGTGTGTACCTTGAAATGTATTACTAGTACTTGTGAGTAGAGACTGAGTGAGCCTGGAGGCTGGCAAGGGCTTTGATATGAAACCACAGGTAGCCGTATGTCCCTTCTGCCAGACGTAAGGGAAATGACTCCTTTTGGCAGATGGGAATTGGTTTCCCAAGTTGCCGAGGAAAAACAGCCTTTTATCTAACTGCTGGAAATCCTCTTATAATTCAGTTTGAGCTCATTTTTGGATACTTGAATTGCCTGAGATTTAACAGTTGCCTTCTCATATTGCCTCTTAATTTTTTCCCACTGTAACTATGTGTCACTTGATAAAAAGGAATTAGGTTGGTGATCAGGTTGTAATTTTGTCCCCCCTCTGAAGACAGGGTTTCTTTATGTATCTTTGGCTGTCTTGGAAGTAGCTCTGTAGACTAGGCTGGCCTCGAATGCAGAGATCTGCCTGAATCTGCCTCTGGAGTGCTGGGATTAAATTTATCTTTTGGAGACAGGTTTTCTCTGTGTGTCCCTAACTGTGCTGGAACTCACTATGTAGATAAGACTGGCCTCTAATTCACAGAACTCTGCCTGCCTCTGTGTCCCCCACCATTTCCCCCATTCTAAGAGCTGAGGTAAAGGTAAGTGCTGCTCTGGCAGATGACTTTTGTTGTTATTTTTGTTGTCGGAGACAGAGTTTTCACTTTGTAGCTCTGGCCTGGAGCCCACTATTTAGACCAAGCTGACCTTGAATTTACAGAGATATGGCTATCTCAGCTTTCTGAGTGCTGGGATTAAAGGCTGTGCCACCTCACCTAGCTTCTGGCACATGACTTTAATCACAGTGGGGAGGAGATAGAAGGGTCCCTGTGGTTTACTGTCCAGCTGAGCCAGCCTAGTTGGTAAGCCCAGGTCCCAGTGAGACGACATCTCAAAAACAAGGTGAACAGCTCTTGTGTAATGACACCCAAGATTGATCTCTGGTCTCCACATATTCATGTACAAAGTGTGCATGTATTCATATTATTTGTGCAGTTATCTACAATGAACAGATAGGTAAAAGTAAAAAATTAGTCATCAAACCAAAAATAAAAGTTCCCATCTTGTCAAAGTTCCCATGTTATGATAGTGTAATTCTTTTTTGAGACCGGGTCTATGTATCTATGGCTGGCCTGAAACTCACTATGTAGGCTAGGCCTACCTGGAACTCAAGAGATGTCCATCTTCCTTTTGAGCATTAGGATAAAAGATGTGTATCACCAAGCCTGGCTTACCTAAAAATCTGAATTACCTGATTTGTTAAAGATTTAAGTCCTATAAACTAAAAGGAATTTGGGGCTAGTTATGTCAACACTCTCTCTTAATTTAATACGGTGCCATATAAACAGAGAACACCTGGAGAGATGGTTATCCATTAAGAGCACGTCCTCCTCTTCCAGAGACTCCAAGATCCATTCCCAGCACCTACTCCAAGCAGTTCACACGCTCCTGCTTTAGGCAAGCCAGCTAGAGCTTCATGGAGAGACTTTGTTCCTCCCGACCAAAAGAAAAAAATATTATTCTTAGTAGAAACAAGGTAGAAAATGTATACCTAAAAAAACACAGAGCTTAACTGCACGTAATTAAGAATGGCTTAACTCAAAGCAAAAAGGTAGCCAGATTAATGATTCATACCTGCAATTCTAACTCTTAGGAGCCTGAGGCAGGAGGATAGCTGTTGTGAAGCAGAATATTTGTATAACTATGTAAAAATGTGTTGCATTTGTTTAACCATGTAAAGATGTGTTGATGTTTCATCCTGCCTGCTTAAAGCACCTGGTTGGCCTAATAAAAATCTGAATGGTCAACAGCTAGACAGAGGAGGGATAGGTGGGGCTGGGGGGGGCAGAGAGAAAAGGGGAGCCAGCTAGTCAGCCAGCTAGCTGGGGGCAAGCCAGCCGGGTGCAGAAGAAGCAGGAAAACAGGATGAACAGTAAGTAGATGAGGTAAATGAGCCTTGGGGCAGCACATAGATGAAAAGAAATGGGTTAATTTAAGTAAAAAAACAAAAAACAGCTAGAAACAAGCCTAAGCTAAGGCTGAGCATTCATAATTATTAAGTCTCTGTGTCATGATTTGAGGGCTGGTGGTCCAAAAAAGCCTGCTATAGATAGCCATGAATTCAAGGCTAGCCTGGACATAGTGAGTTCCAAGCCAGCCTGGGCTATTTCACAAAGCTGAAATACTGTTTCAAAAAATAAAATAAATAAAATAAAATAATAAAATAAAATAAAATATAAAATAAAAATAAAATATAAATAAAAAAAAATAAAATAAAGGTATTGTTGTGTCAGCCTGTGTCCATCCACCTCACCCCACTCTGAAACAGGGTTTCTCTGTGTAGTCCTGGCTATCCTGGAACTATCTGTATAGACCAGGCTGTTCTCAACTCACAAAGATCTGCCTGCCTCTGCCTCCCAAGTGCTGGGATTAAAGGTGTGTGCCACTACTGCCCTGCCTAGTGAATTTTTATAGTGACCTGTAGCAGGAATACTTAATGGTACTTATTAATAAAATCAAACCTGAGCCAGGTATTGGGGTGAATGCTGGAAAATCAGAGACACAGAACAAGCCACAGTTTCCTCACCTCGCCAGTTCCTCAGCTGGTCTTGGTTCCTCAGACTGGAAGCCTCTGAGTCCTCATCTGAATGGGTCTCAGCTGAACTATGCTGCTCCAAAGCCTAAATGCTTAACCAGCCAAATGCTTCTAGTTTCTGGTCTTCACGCCTTATATACCTTTTCTTTTTCTGCCGTCACTCCCTGGGATCAAAGGCTCGCTTTCTGGGATTAAAGGCGTGAGTCACCATGCCTGGCTGTTTTCAATGTGGCCTTGAACTCACAGAGATCCGCCTGGCTCTGCCTCCCGAGTGCTGGGATTAAAGGCGTGTGCTACCACTGCCTATCCTCATGTTTAATATTGTGGCTGTTCTGTCTCTGACCCCAGGTAAGTTTATTAGGGTGCACAATATTTTGGGGAACACAATACCACCACAGTGACCTCACTCAGGTAGCTATTTCTGATATCAAAAAGAATATTTTTTGGAACCTAGAAATGGCCTTCATTTACTCCCTAGTTGTGGTACATTGTAGGCCTGTGCCATACCCTATCCCTTTTTATACTATAGTTTGGTTTTGTCTGGTTTTGATTTCTTGCAAACTGAGTTCTCTTGTATGTAGTTTGAATTTCTGCCTCCTTTTCCTCAATATATAATCCGTGGTTCTTTTGTGAGATGTGTTTTTCCATCACAACAGTTTGTTACGTGTTTTATTGCTGGTGGGCCATATTGGTTGTTTCCAGTTTGGAGCTAGTGCATGTGACATTGCTATGAGTATTCCGGTGCATGTGCTGTAAGGCACGTGAGTATTATCTCTGTTGGGTATATGGCTGGGTATCGCTAGTCACAGGGTGACTGTATTAGGAATAGCCCAGGTGCCCTACACTCCTGATAGCAGTGCTAGAGAATTCTAGAAATTTCACCTTCACTGTCTCTGTTCTTGTTCTCTAGTGTCTGCCCCATGACAGTTGGTGTGATATTTCTGATTCAAATTATTTACTCTGCAGCTTGGGCCCTCCATCAGCTTTTCATTGGAGCCAGAGTGTGATCTAGGCCTATGTGATCTGTCCTGGCTACTTCCCAACTTGATGTTCTCTCATTCTCTCTCCTCTAGTCTCATGACCTTCCTTTTGTCTCTTAGATTCTGTCTGTTCTCAGGAACTTCTACATGCTGTTTTGGCTTGGGAGGTTCTTGATCTTTGCCTGGTTCTTTTCTTTGAATTTTGAGGTTCTCTCTCCATTATCACCTCAGAGATGCCTTGTCTGAACATCATTGTTTAGAAGCAACTTTTCCTGCCTAATTCCCATGCCTGTTAACCTCCTGTTCCCGTAATCTTCAGAGTACTTTTTAGTGCCTGAAATCATTTTTGTTTATGTGTATGCTTATTACCTGTCTTTCTCTGAAACTCTGTTGTGGGTAAAGAAGTACCTATTTTGTTTACCTTTGGTGCAGGAAATACAAATATAATTTTTAACATATAGTAAGAACCTTGTAAATATTTACTAATGGATCAATTTGTTCTGATGAGAAATGTGATTAATGGTAACTTTGGGGTCCTAGCCATTCAGTCCTCAATCTCACTAGGCTTTGATCAAAAATATCATAAGGATTGGGCAGGTGGTCGTGGCACACACCTTTAATCCCAGCACTTGGGAGACAGGCAGGAATATCTCCGAGTTTGAGGCCAGCCTGTTCTACAGAGTGAGTTCCAGGACAGCCATAGCTACACAGAGAAACCTGCCTTGAAAACCAAACAAAGACAAAATCAGAAGGATGGCTTTAACTAGCCCAGCTTGCACCCTAACTCATTCCAGAGGTTGGAGGGTGGGTCTGTGGTGGGCAGCTCACAAGTGAGCCTTACAGTTGGAGCTGAGAAGGAGCACTCTCTTCAGAGAAACGTGAGATGCTATTTGGGATAGATCTGGATCTTGTGTTTTTTTTTTTAAAGATTTATTTATTTATTATGTATACAGAAGAGGGCACCAGATCTCATTACAGATGGTTGTGAGCCTGGGAATTGAACTCAGGACCTCTGGAAGAGCAGTCAGTGCTCTTAACCTCTGAGCCATCTCTCCAGCCCTTGTTTTGTTTTTAAAGATAGGGTTCTATTGCATAGCCCTGGCTGGCCTGGAACTCACTATGTAGACCAAGCTGGCTTTTAATTCACAGAGACCTGCCTGCCTCTGCCTCCCGAGCACTGATATCAAAGGTGTGCACCAACCACTGCTGGCTACCTGTTTGTTTTCTAATTGAGAGTCACAAAGGGAGTGGATCCAGTTAGGAGGGGAGGTGGGGAGAAACTGGGAGGAGTGGAGGGAGGGGAAACTAATCAGGATATGTTATATGAGGAAAAAAATATTTTCAATAAAGAGGAAAAAATAAAAATAAACATAAATTTGTTATTTCAGATCCACACTGTAGATCTCTCCATAAAATGGAAAGCCAGGATCTTATGCCATAAATAGAAAGTAACCTTAGAAATAAGCACAAGCCAGATGGTGGTGGCGCATGCCTTTAATCCCAGCACTCGGGAGGCAGAACCAGGCAGGTCTCTGTGAGTTCGAGGCCAACTTGGGCTACAAAGTGAGTTCCAGGAAGGGAAGGGTGCAAAGCTACACAGAGAAACCCTGTCTCAAAAAAACCAAAAAAAAAAAAAAAAAAAAAAAAAAGAAAAGAAAAAAGAAATAAGCACAGTGGGGCTGGAGAGGTGGCTCAGCACTTAAAGAGCACTGACTGCTCTTCCAGAGGACCCGAGTTCAATTCCCAGCATCCACATGGCAGCTGACAACTGTCTGTAACTATAAGATCTGACACCCTCACACATACATGCAGGCAAAACAAATCAATCAATGCAAATAAAAGAAAAATAAATAAAAAAAATAAACAGTGAAAACAACAATGTCATTAAACTCCAGCTGGATCTGGTGGCCTGCACAAGGCTCTGGAGGCCTTTTCTCTGTTGAACAAGGAAGTGTTCACAGAGTGTGGAAAGCATGCCAGCGGTCAGGGAGACTGTCTGCCTAGTAACAGACGGAAGGGAGCTGCCGAGGGAAGAAGTCTGCACTCTGTTCTGTGGTTAGTGTGGCTCCCAGCAGCAGCCCAGGTGTGTCCCGCCATGCCCAGCCCGCCTCGGGAGCCTGTGGTTCTGTTCTCTCCTCCTGTGGAAGACCGGTCCCTCTCTTCCATGCTGGGCAGGCCAGAGGTCAGCTGAGCTGAGCTGATGGCTCTAGCCAGTCAGGTGTGCGTCTGTGTGCCTTGTCAGAAGATGGATGACTGTGGTTGGGGTGTCCACTGTCCCTGACAGGCCTCACACCTGATGGGGGGTGTGGCTTCTTACCTCATATGTATTGCCGTTCTGTTTGATGTCTCTTCCTTTCAGGTTTGAGGGGACACAAGTACCATGAACTTCCTGTCACCTCTATCCGTGCCCTGTGCCCTTGGTGTTACAACATTGTCTTCTTTTGATGGGTTTTCTTTCAGATCACCTCAGCCAGTTCTCAAACTCTCAAAGGACACCTTCTCTGCAGGACCACTATGAAAGACTCATGCATTGCTTGACCTGAGAGGGTGGCTCACTAGTGGACTGGACAGTTTTTCCTCACGCTTTGGAGACAAGGCGCTAGTCATGAGGTGCCTTGGTACCAAATGGAAGAGTACATTTCTTTGTTGTCACTTGAACAACTTTTACAACAATAAATTTTATAGATTAATGGCTCCGCTGTCTCTACTTTTCATTTTCACCTTGGCTTATTTATGGGGTTCTTCTCTATCTCTATGTTAAGTGTTTCTCAGCACAGGGTTTGTTATTCAATGCTGTAGACTCAGCTGCGTATCACCACCTCTACTTGTTCGTTTACTTATTTATTTTGGCCTGAGGATTTTCATCATGGCCATCTTTTTCAGCTTTTCCTTTAGCTGTAGGAAGACTTTGAATTTTGGAAAGTGTTGTTATCTTTTAATAGGATCTGAGCAGTGGTTCTTGGCTTATTTACCATTACAGTTATTTTCATGAAGTAAAAATAAAAGACACTCCTCAATAAATGGCATTGGCATTCAAAAATATACATTTTCAATAGTATAGCCTTGGTTTATATTCAAGAATCTATATATTTAATAATGTTGATGCTTTCTAGAGAGTGTTCCCCAAATGCAAGGCCCTGCATTCTGTCCTCAACTCTGGCAAAAAAAAAAAAAAAAAAAAGGAAAAAGGAGAGTGTTCCCTCTGCCACTGGCTTTGTAAAGTCACAGTTGTTTCAAATAGATTCTTCTGTCCTTGAAAAAAAAAACCAACAAAACATGAGAATCAAAATCCAAGATGGTAGCATGGAGTGATTAGAACTAGATTTCAGTTCAAATCCTTACTCCTCTATATGAGGGCTGTGGATGTAACTCAGTGGTGTAATGCTTGCCTAGAATAAGCAAGGTCCTGTGTTAGATCCCCAGCACCACAGGTGGAAAAGAAAAATAATGTTTATAGTGCTCCCACCCACCTCTTCCCCTGAGGTAGGTTATTTGAGGCTGGCCTTGAATTTGCTCCTCCCTCCTACTGAAAGCCAGAATTGAAGGCATGCACCACCACCACACCAGGAATGCACATCTCAGGATCAAATCTAGAGCTTCATGCATGCTGAGCAAGTACTCCCCACCACCTGAGCTCTATTCACTGATCTACTATAAGCTCTTACCAAAAGGAAATAGTCCTTGAAAACTTGGCTTCTGAAGCAGACTGTTTACCTGAGCACACTGAGCTGTTAGTTGTGTCTGGCTGTGATCTGCTTCAGACACCCTGCTCACTAGTATGGGACAGCCCATGGGAGCCTCCTTCAGTGTCGTTCACTCCTGGACAGTTGGTTCTATTTTCAGTGTCCAACTTTTTTTTTTTTTTAACTTTCTATGTGCGTTGGTGATTTGCCTGCATTTATGCCTGTGTGAGGGTGTCAGATCTTGGCATTACACACAGTTGTTAGCTGCCATGTAGGTGCTGGGAACTGAACCCCAGGACCTCTGGAAGAGCAGTCAGTGTTCTTAACCACTGAGCCATCTCTCCAGCTCTTTCAGTGTCATATCTTATCCTGAAGAGAACATTTGTTAGGGATCTTTTTCCAGTTTTTTAAAAGTAAGTTATACAAGCATTACAGCAATTACCAGAAGGAAAATGGCAAGAAGACACAGATGAAAACCATATGTAATCGGACATTTCTCTCCCATCCACTTGTTCCCAAATACCTGAGAGCTGCTTCCCAAATAATTGACTCAGAGGCTTAATATTACTTATAAATGCTTGGCTGATAGCTGAGGCTTATTACTAACTAGCTCTGACATTTTAAGTTAGTTCATATCTCTTATTTACGCTCTGCCATGTGGTGGTACCTTATTTAGCATGGCGTGGTCCTCTCTTGCTCCCTCTGCATCTTGCTGGTTACTCCTCACTCTGCCCTTCTCATTCCCAGCATTCTCAGTTTGGCTTTCCCCCCTAACTTCCTGCCCAGCTTACCAGCCTGTCAGATTTTTATTAACCAATGAGAGTAATACATATTCACAGTGTAGAAAAAGATTGTTCCACACAATTGTATTCTGCAAGAGATGTCAGATCAGAAGTGGTCACATGTGGTGCTAGGCCAGCTGTCCCTACCTTCCATCATTCCTGTGCCTGACATATCCTAGCTACCAAAGAGACTGTATCTTTTCTGCAAAAAAGATAAAGGGTACAGTTTTACAAGGAAACAATAGAAGTCTTCACCCTAAATTTATAGCACATATGTGAACCTTTAAATGATTATTCTATAGACAAGTCTGAATAACTAAAAGATGATCCAAGGGTATCTCCAGCTCTGGAAACTATTGACAGCGTTTACATAGGAGCATTGGTTACTTAGTTTCAGACTAGTCAGTATCCCACAATTGTGTTTCATCCTTTATTTAAATACTCCGAGATAATGTAAGTGTGGGTATGATGGCATTCTTTTCTACCCTTTAAGCCCCTGCAATTTAAAAAATGATTCCTTGCTCCTTAGGAATGCATTTTGCTACCACAGCTTAATTCCAGGCATTAGTGAATGATTGGGAGATTTGCTCTCTTACTCCTTTTTCAAGGCTTTGGCTTTATGTATGTTTAAATCTAAGGAAATTTTTACTTCTGTGTAGTGAGGTCCTAATTAGTCTTAATAATAAAAACCCAGAGTCAGATATGGAGGATGAAAGCTGAAAGATCAGAGAAACAGAGCAGCAGCCACTAGAAACTTCTTAATCTATGAATCCTCAGACTGAATGGGAAGGGGGCTGAGATCCTGTCTCCACCCACCTTATATTCCTGTCTCTACCTCCCTAGTGCTGGGATTAAAGGTGTGCACCACTACCACCTGGTTCTTTTTCTGTTTTAGACTGGTTCAGTCTCGTATAGCTCAGGGTGGCCTTGAACTCCTGATCTTCCTCCTCAATCCTGGGATTAAAAGTGTGTGCCAACACTGCTTGGTCTCTATGGTTAGCTAGTGGCTTCCTCTGCCCTCTGATCTCCAAGCAAGCTTTATTTGTCAGAACACAAACAAAATATCATACAATGCTTCTGTATTTCATTTCATAATTAAAATTCATTTAGTATATAGCATTGCTGTTTGTTCCTTAACATTTTAAAAAAGATTTATTTTTACGTACAGGTGTGTGTGTGTGTGTGTGTGTGTGTGTGTGTGTGTGTGTGTGTGTGTGTGTGTGTGTGTGTGTGTGTGTGTGTGTCTGTGTGTTTGTGTGTGTCTGTGTCTGTGTTTGAGTATATGCATGTGTGTGCAGGTTCCTGTGGAGCCCAGAAGAGGGTGTTGGATCCTAAGATTATGTTACAAGTGGTTGTGAGCTGCCTGATGTGGGTGCTTGGAACGGAACTTAGGTCTTCTGCAAGAGCAGTATGCATTCTTACTGTTGCATTGCTGTGAAGAGATGCCGTGAACAAGGCAATTGTAATAAAAGAAAAAGCATTTAATGGCAGGAAGTATGACAGAATGCAGGCAGATGCTGGAGTGGTAACTGAGAACTACATTCTGATTCATAGGGAGAGAGAGAGAGAGAGAGAGAGAGAGAGAGAGAGAGAGAGAGAGAGAGAGAGAGAGACAGAGACAGAGACAGAGAGAGACAGAGAGACAGACACACACACACACACTCTGGGTTTAGCCATGGACTTTTGAAACCTCAAAGCCCCAGTGACACACTTCCTCCAACAAGTCTATATCTCTTAATCATTCTAATCCTTTAAAATACTGCCACTCCCTGGTGACTAAGCATTCAAATATATGAACCTATGGGGGCCATTTTTTTAATTTTAATTTTTTTATTAAGAAATTTTTTATTCATTTTACATACCAACCACAGATCTCCCCTTCTTCCCTCCTCCTGCCCCCTAGCCTTTTTTCCTAACCCACTCCCTATTCCCTCCTTTGACAAGTAAGGCCTCCCATGGGGAGTCAGCAGAGCCAGGTACATTCAGTTGAGACAGGTCCAAGCCACTCCCCTGCATTAAGGCCATGCAAGGTGTCTCACTGTAGGTAATGGGCTCCAGAAAGCTGGCTCATGGTCCAGGGATGGATCCTGATCCTATTGCCAAGAAGCTTCTTAAGCAGATCGAGCTACTCAACTGTCTCACCTATGCAGAGGGCCTAGCCCAGTCCCATGGAGACTCCACAGCCGTTAATCTAAACTTCATGAGTTTTCACTAGCTTGGTTTGGTTGTCTCTGTAGGTTTCCCCATCATGATCTTGATCCTTGCTCATAAAATGCCTCTTCTCTTTCTTTGGCTGGACTCCTGGAGCTCGGCCTGGTGCTTGGCTGTGGTTCTCTGCATCTGCTTCCATCAGTTACTAGATGAAGGCTCTATGATGACAGTTAGGGTATTCACCAATCTGATTACTGAGGTAAGCCAGTTCAGGCACCCTCTCCACTATTGCTAGTAGTCTAAGATGGAGTCATCCTTGTGGATTCCTGGGAACTTCCCTAGCACCAGGCTTCTCCTTAACCCCATATTGTCTCCCTCTATCAAGATATCTCTTTCATAAGCAATCATTTTTATTTCTAGCAAGAGGAACTTAGGGCCCTTCCATTAAGATATGACTGGTGCCTATTGTCAATCCCTGATCTCAGCCACACCCCAGCTCACATGCCCCTTGTCTCCCGTTTGATCCCAAGTACAGCTATATAGTACAAAATGTGCAGTCTTTTTCTGGTTAAAGGCTGCTGGCAGCCGTCCCAGTTCATCCTCAGATCCTGTCCATCTCCTTTCTCCCCTCATTGACTTCACACGTCCTCTTTGGGACCTGAACCCCCGCTGAAACAGGTCTCTGACAACCAGGATAGCGAAGGAAACACAGATGGTGGATGCCCTGGAGGTGGGAGCGGCAGGGAGGCTTGTGTTGCTGAGAGGAAGGGGGGGGATGAGGGATGGTTTCAGGTTGGGCACAGTGGCACATTCCTGTGATTCCAGCACTTGGGATGCTGATGCAGGAAGAGCATCATATTGAGGCCAGCCAGGGTGTGCTGATCAATTTTATGTCAACTTGTCACCATCTAGAGTCATCAGAGATGAGGGAGCCTCAGTTGAGAAAATGCCTCCATTAATCATTATGCATACAAGCATGTAGGGTATTTTCTTAATTAATGATAGATGGGGGAAGGCCTGGTCTATTGTATGCTGGCGGTCCTGGGTTTTATAAGAAAGCAGGCTGAGCAAATTAGCGGAAGCAAGCCAGTAGGCAGCACTCCACTGTGGCCTCTGCATCAGCTCCTGACTCCAGGTAACTGCCCTGTTTGAGTTCCTGTCCTGACTTCCCTCAGTGATGGAGTGTTACCTAGAAGTGTAAATGAAATACCGACTCTCCCTCAAGTTGCTTTTGGCCTCGGTGTCTCATTACAACAATGATAACCCTAACTAAGACACAGGATGATAGAGTAAATATGTTACAAGAAAACAAGCAGAAAAACTCAGAAAACCTCAAGGAGAATGATTTCTGGTAAACTTGAAGTAAAAGGTGGGTTATGAAACTCATTGCCTAGTGGGACTGGCTAGAAAAGACACTGGCTTGTGGAGAAATCAAGACTTTAGATGTGGACAAAGATCTGAGGTCAATCAGTTAATCAAGCCTCAGTTTTCGGGGGTTCAATCCCTTAGTTGAAAGTAATCCCAAGCTCTACTTACTCTATCTGGTCTTGTAGCAGACCTGGTACCCAGGCACTGAGCATAGGGTAGAGAGGTATGCCTGGTGTAGACATGATGGTTAGATTATAAACGGCCATCTTGTGCGTGTTTCTGAGTTTGTTTTGGCATTTTTCCAGTTTGCCTTTATTAACTTGCTTTCTTTCCTTTTAGTTTGTTTGTTTATGTGCACAGATGTTTGAATGTTCATATATGTACAGGTGCATGTGTGTATGAGGTGCTTAGCAACTGTGTGCATATGTATTTAGGTTAGTGGAGAACCTTGAGTGTGATTCATGCATATAATTTTTTTCTTTTGAGAGAGTCTCTCATTGGCCTGGAACACAGTAAGTACACTAGGCTAGCTACTCAGAAATCCTTGGTGCTCAAACTGACTGTCTCCAGAGCCCTGGGATAAGAATCTGTAACCAAGGGCCCCCCTCTCCCCACGCAGCTATAAGGCATTTCAGTAATTGGAATATCCTCCAGGCCACTACTGGCTTGGCTTTTCATTTAAGGCCACATGGCTAGGACTATAGTTACTGACCTGAGACAAACAAAGCCTTTTTATGCATGATTTGTAATGGTATCAGGGTTCTACCTGCCCTGATCCATCTCACAGTTTGTGTTTAAACTGTGCTCCTCCATTTTCAACACGGAGGGTTTGGGTTCCAGCCTCTGTTTGGTGTTTATTCATAAGGAAGAGCATTTAGAGATGGAGAGTGTGCTAGCTTTCCATCAGTGTAACCAGGTTAGCCTCTTAAGTGGGGAAGAGGTTAATGTATGCTCAGTGTTACAGGACCCGGGCTGTGACCTAATTTCTCTCCTGGTCTTTAGGTTAGCATACACGGTTATGAGAAGCAAAGATTTCCCGAGACAGCTAGGAAGCAAAGGCAAGAACAGGAAGAGACAGGGTTCCCCATCTGCTTGAATGGCATGCCCCAGTGACCCGAAAACCACTTCTAGGCACCACTTCTTAAAGGTACCACCTCCCAATAGCACCAGGTGGGGAGCAAGGCTGTACCACCTGAGCCTTTGAGAGGCACTCCAGATCCAAGTAAGTCAGGAAAGTCAGGAAAGTTTAATCATTGTCACAATCGTCCCCAAAAGCAACTGAGAACACTGGATTTTGTTGTCTCATATTATTATTCAGCCCCAAGTGAGACGTACTTTGCATGTTCAAGAACATGTACCAGATTTGAGACATGAGTCATCTTTTGCTTTTGCGTGCAGAGACTGTTTATTAAGGAGCTACTACAACCATGCCCATGACCTTGACCTGTTCTTCTTTCCCTTGTCAATCAAGGCAGAGGATCCTGAGCATGCTGAGGGGACTACTGCTATTGTTTCCTTAATCAGAAGGCTGGGGCTTCAAGGTTGCATGGAAGAGATCCACAGGGGCTTTCACTGTCTCACAGTACTTTGCCTGGCTTCAGTGGCGCTGGGTTCAGTTTGCTGCCTGAAGGTGATTCTACAGGAGAGAAAGACAGTAATTACCGCCTTTAACCTCAGAGGTTGACTGCGGGCATAATAAGTGCCACCCCACACCCCACCAGATCACTGAGCACTGCTTCAGGGATGGTGAGAGAGCACCTGGAGAGCACCCCAGAGAGCTCAGATTAGGAGAGAAGGAACTTGAAGGGCAGCCTCTGGAAGGAGGGGATCCGTGTGGATGCAGTAGGGGTCCACCCAGAGACAGCAGGTGCAAGGCACCGACTGCAGGGTCACAGGATCCTGAGAGAAACACCTGCTGACCCTGCACAAGGCTGGCTGTCAGTAGCTACACTTGCCCTGTTATCCAGACCTGCTGCAGGCTGTGATTCTTGTCTCTGTGGCTGTGGATCAGATGCCATCCACCTGATCTGTGCCCTGATCAAGGCTGGCTTGTGCAGGTTCCCTGGCCCTGATAGGGTCGGCGGGAAAGAATGAGAACATGAAAAGCCACCCTGAGCAAGTGCTGCCTTTCTGTCATGCAGACCCTCTAGGAATTGATGTGGGCCCAGATGCAGGGAAGTGTGGGGTGAAGCACAGCCTGAGGTTTGAGTCCTATGAGAGAAGCTGCTGTTCTCTGGGTTAACTTCACACTGATTGTGCAGACAGGCAGGATTGGGAATATATGGGAGGTTCTGTATTTGCGGCAAAGCCAAGCAAGACAAACAAGCAAGGAAGAGTTGTATTTCGGTTTCTTACCGATTTCAGCGGTCTGACACTGGCATCCATTAACATAAATGAAGACACTCCTTCTGGAATATTCATTTGTTTAAACAGTTCTGAAATAAGGAAGTACCATCTTGTGAGAGCAGTTAAGGGAAATGATAACCTGGGTGGCCTGTCTGACCACAGTCACACTTGGGATCTCTGACCTGTATGTGGCCCTAGGAGGAATCACTGCCACACACATTCAATGTGGTGTCATGAATACGGTACACCCCAGCCAGTAGGATGGAGGCAAGATCCGGTGTAGGGGAAGGAAGGCCCCGAAGCAGGTGGAGACCAGGTGGTCTCCTAACACTGATGAAAAGTGATACACTGCCTCACGACAGGACCTGACTGGAGGTGACACATACATTTGATGATCAGTATGTTATTGACAACCACAATAGAACTAACCAGGAATGTGTATTCCTGGCCTGTGGCACCATCATCATTGTTGTCCAAAGAGGTTATGATATCACCTTCAAGGGTCATAACCCTAATGTCTTTAGGGGTTTGTGACCCAGGTCCACTGTCCAGTCGTATACCCTGGTGGTCTTGGTCCCAGATACCTGTGGACAGGACTTCCTGGGACTCCAGAGGAGGCAGTTTGGTCTGTTTTTCCTTTGTACCATCATGATGCGGCCATTTATGATGGAGAAGGGGATGTGTCATCAGAAGATGACAGGGTGGCCTTGTGCTTGGGGTTCAGTGTCCTACAAGAGTCATCCCCTAGCATCTCTCATGGGGCACTCACTATGCCAGCTGTCAGCGTCATTAATTCCACATACCAGTGAAAGTAGACCAGGCCTTCTTTGTGACTTCAGTCATAATGCCTTCCACCTCTTGCTTCTGCAAGACACGGGGAGTGGAGGTGTAAGACACGTTTTCAGTAGAGCCTTGCAGCCCTCCACTTGTCCTCAAGGCCCAGCAGCAGTAGTTCAGACTGCAGGTTTCTGTGGGCTTTCTCTATTGGACAGGTCTGTCAAGTGTCAAGGTCAAACACAGAGATGGCTCTCCTTGTATTCTTAGGACTCCCATTTTTGGGAGTTTGGGGTCCCGATTGGGGTCTGTTGCCTTTGTGGCTCTGTGAGCAGAGGCATTGTCCTGTTTACTGCCTCCTCCCACAGCTCCAGCAGGTGGCTTTGGGATTTCAGGAGCAACTAGGAGATCAAAGGTCGGGAGCCTGGCAGTGGGTGCTGTGATTAGGTTTGAGGACGTGTAGGTCTGGGTCCCTCCATGTCATGGTGCTCCCTTCTGCTCCTGTGACCCTCCTCTGAGAGCATATGGTGTGGCTTCTACACGTCCTTTTCCTTCTCACTGCTCATCCCTCTTGTGGGAAATCAGGCTTCTGTGAACTGGGTTAGGGCACCACCGTAATGGTACCCCACTGTGTGCACAGAGAGGACACTTTTCAAACTCTGCTCGCTAACATCCAGAGACAGATCTTGGCATAAACTACTGTATTTGGGTGTCTCTATGAGATCAGGGGTCAATCCTATGCAGTCTTTTTCACCTAGTCCGGAGGCAGGAACCTCCTGTCTCTTCCCTGCTAAGTGGAGATGGAAGGTTTGCTAACCCTGAATGTTCCTTGAGTCTGCCGCTTCGCTGGCTTTCTGTATCTCAGGCTGCGAAAGGGACACATTTCCTAACCCATCTCTGGGCCCCACTGTGGGCCTCTCTCCAGCATGTGGCACCAGACTTTCAGTATCTTCTGTCTCCTTTGTATGCGTTCGTATGTATGCTCCTTGCAGCCCCCAATGCAGATGTGAGTGTGAGCATGGGCAGCTATGGTTTAAGAGCTCTCCAGAGAGCCAGTAAGGAGCCTGAAGTTCTGCTCCATAGTATGCGTGTGCTCTATTACCCATGGGCCTCTCTTTCCCCCATTCCGGAGTCAGAGTGTCTGGCATTGACATGATTTCCCACCTATCATGGGTCAGTATACAAGGGCACACCAACTTACAGCCTCGGGGGGCTCCACTGTGTTCTCGGACCTGTCAGCAACAAAGAACAGAGAAATGTTAGGTTCATGAGAACAGTCCCACTCATGTTTAGAGTTTAAGTCTTATCTCAATTGATTTGGAATGAGTCAGATGTAGACTAGGAGTTACTGAGCAGAATGGACACATGGATAAGAACCCAAATTCCCCATTTCCTGTAAATTTTGAAATATTTCCCCAGAATCCTTTATGTGTATGTGTTTCACAGGGTCTTTACATTTTCGGGAGGATGGTGCAGTTATAGCTTGTAGTACCTCTTGATTTTGATATCTGGTACCAGTTTGTTCTTTGAAATCTTGCTGTTATGAGCGATGATTAATTTCTGAAATGACACAAGGGAGCTGGTTTGAGACATGGGGGCGTGGCCTTTCCCTCTGCTATGGGCACACCAAGGTATAATGGGCCTAAGCTTTTGGGGACAGTTCATCTCATGCATCCAAGTTCTTGGCCTTCTTTCAACTCAGTGAACCTTCATTTCTCTGTACTCACTGTTTCCCCAGTGGCAAAGTCCTCACTGTCCTTTGCTATTTCAACCACATAAGTGACTCCGAGGAGTTTGTCTTTCTGGAAGGCATAGGCTATTTTGGTGATGTTGGATTCCAGATTATTCATCTGTTGTGAAGAGACCTCAGTTAGTGAGAGGAAGAGGATGGGAGGTGCCGTACCATGAGTCAGGCATGTGTCCTTCAATCTTGGTTGAGATACTGACTTTGCTTCTGTAGGCTCGGTCACCCAGCTGGGTGCTGGAGCAGCTGAGAAAAAGAATTATACATGCATCCTCACCCCATGCCTCCTTTTACTTGAGTGGATGGATGTTGGGGCGGAGACCTTGTGAAATGTTGCTTTCTATCAAGTCTTTCAAAGTAGAAGTGTGTTTCTTGGCTCTTATGTCCTGGAAGCTCTCTGCTGAACACTTATGGATTTTGTGGTGAAGATTCCTTATATGCTGATTCCCCTGATCATGGTACCTAGAGCATGGGAGCTCCTCTCACTGGGAAGACTACTTCCGTCTTTAGTGGGGTGTCATATTCAAGTAAGTCCTTGCTGCTACTGTGACTTGGCTACTCACTGAGTCTTTGAGGGCATCAGTAAAATGAAGAAGAGTTCTTACATGGAGCTGTGTTTTGAGGATCATTTGCCATTGATCATTTAAGGACACATGGCCATGTGCTTGGCAAGTGGATTACACACTCATAATATTTACCCTGCACAACCTCCTGTCTGCTTCTGAGCCCCACTGATGACATCAAGGCTCCTTCCTGATCACTAAGGGTGATGTGTGTCCTGTGGCATTGGTCTTATCCATCTCTGCAAGAACCTTCAGATCTTTCTGAGCAGTGGGTGCATGGTTTTAATCCTAGCCCTTGGGAGGCAGAGGCAGGTGGATCTCGGTGAGTTCTAGGACAGCCTGATCTACAGAGATAGTTACAGGACAGCTAGGTTTACACAAAGAAACCTTGTCTCAAGAAACAAACAAACAAAAAAATCAAACAACCTTCATATCTCATTTAAATCTCTACCTTCTCCTTCAAAAGTGAAAGTCTTTGCTGACATCCAAAGTAGTGCAGACCTGGGGCTGATGGAGGATACTCACCTTGACAGAGCTCTGCTTGGCCACGTATATTAAAAGCATCTTCAACATCGAGGTGTACATAGTTACAGAAATGGTGGCATTTTTGGGATCTGGCGGCAGCCGACCTCCAGGCACAGGCACTGTTTTTTTTCCCAAATTGAATTCAACCTAAGGAGGGAAGCAGCGAGATTGCTATGTGAGTTCAGGGGACTCGAAAGAGAGGGAAGGCCTTGTGGCCTGGCCTCACTGTCCAGGGCAGTGTAGCAGGGCTCAGAGCAGCCAGGCTTTCCCCAGAGGCCATGAATCTTCACCTGTTGGTCATTTATGATGGACTGCATGAAGATGTGTGTTTCTGTCTCCCTCTGTGTCTCTGTTCTTCCTTTTTCCCCTGTCTATTTCCCTCTGTCCTATGTCTCATAATCCTTCATATGGAGGAATTAATTCTTAGATATCAAGGCTATTCTTGGATATATTTTCTGTCTGTCTGCCTGTCTGTGTATCTGTTTGTTTGTTTGTTTCTTTTTTTATGCATTCTATCCTCATATTTCTGAACTATAATTCTTTTGGAAGGGATGCTGGAAGATTCAGGCAGGAACACAGAGAAGGGAGACTTACGCCTAACCTCACTGGTGTTTCAATGTGTCCCGTGCATAGCTCCTTTACTTTTTACCTGACTTTTGAGCGATCGAGCCATACTCTCTGGGAAGCATGGCTCTGTTTCCACATGGGATGTTTGTAGGAGGTTCTGAGCCTCACTTCTGTCCTTTGTGTGTGTTGTAGGGTGTTGATAAACAGCACCCCGAATGTGCATGGATTTGTGCTTCAGTACCCGAGTGCAGCTTTGTTGATGGATTTCCAGAAGAGTAGCTGAGCTAATTCTGTCCCCTCTCTTCATCACCTGTCCACAGCCTGGTTTTGTCTCCCTGATTTTGGGCAGTGTGTGGTTGGAAGGAGCTGACTCTATTTGTCGTGTTGTGTACAGTCCACTGAGAATGGAGAGCTGGGCTGAGACTAATTATGGTTCTCTCTGTGGGAGTTCCTCACAGGCCATTGTGCTGTGGTTCTGAATGGAGAAGAGCACTAGCTGACCATGTGCTGATGGGCACTCAGGAGACTGATCCCAGGAAAGATGAGGGTGAGAACAGAGCCGAACATCACACTGTCCTGACTTTCTGATCTCTTTTTTTGGGTTCAGGTGAGCTTGTAGCCTTCAGCCAGCTGTCATTGAAATGACAGTGAATACTCACACAGTAGAAAATGGAAAGTCCTTTGGAGGAAATCCTGGTACTTTGAACCTGGTACTTGAATAAGCCGGTAGCTGTGGAGGAGAGGGAGGGAGGGAGGAATGGGGAGAGCCCAGACAGCCATTGATGGCTGTTGTGCCTCATACTGGTCTGCCCCAATATACCACTAAGGACAGCTGCTTCTGTCTGTCTGCCAGACACAAGGTGCTGCCTTGGACAGCTTCCACATCTCGGAGGATGCTGTGAGCTTGGGGTTTATCCACAAGGATTTAGTCTTTTTTTTTTTTTTTTTTTTAACCTGATGTGTCAAAATCTTCTTGGAGAAAGAGAGACTGGCTGGGTAGACCATGTGTTTTGTGTATGCTGGGACTTGAGAAATAGGCCCAGTTTGCTACTTCACCTGTCTGGGTGGTTCAACCCTAGATGACCTCCCACCTTTACTGTTGGTATTTACTGTAGGGATATTGGGAGATTTCCTGATCTCAGGATCCCAGGGATGAGGGCATGGGACTGCTCTTCATTCAGACTCTTTGCAGTGTTGCCTTTGAATGCTGTTTGTGTTCTGAGGCTCTCTGCAGACCTCCAGAAGCACCATGCCATCTTCTCTTCCATGTGTCAGAAGTCAAGTACTTGGGGGAAAGTCTACTGGACCATCCTCCTTCCTAAGTGTGCTGAGGAGGTTGTGAGAGTCCTTGTAGTTCTGGAATTGGTATCCAGAGGACCAATCTCTGTTGTGAGTCCCTGTGAAATCCCCCAAGGTCCCTGGGTCACTTGAGTCTACTGACAAAGGATAACCAAGAAAGTACTCACCATTCTTGCAGTCGTTAAAGTCCTTGAGGACGATGGCACAGGAGTTGGATTTCTGCAGCTGTGAAGTCACCACAGGTTAGCTTAGCTGAGGGAGCATCAGCAGTCTGTTTTATCAGCCCACCTCCTCCCCTTCTCCCCTTGGCTTCCCCTTCTCCTGAGCTAGTTCCCTGGTCTCTCATGTGCAGAAGTTATCCACTGTTCCCAAATCTCGGGCTCTTTAGTTCTGCTGCTGGACATATATATGCTCAGAGGAACTTCCTGGCCACACTGGCCCTTGGGCTCCAGGGCTCCGTTGTTGCTAAATCTGTCCCAGCAGCTGGCCATTTACAAAGCTGCAAGATTCTTTCCTAGTCCCCCAGTGATTCAGGTCTCTGAGGGAACTGCCCCCTTTCCTGGACTTACATTCTCATTCATTTCTGCTGTCAGCAGAATTGGGACGATCTTATTCAAGGGCAGAGGCACGGGGATAGGCACAGTTTTTTCGAGTCTGTGAAAGACATATGTGTTGAAATGAGTGATCATCTTGTTTCTAGATTTGTGCATGTCCTAGACAGATCGGCTCAGTGATGAAGGAGTCAGGATGATGTTTCGGTTGTCAATGTGTGGGTGAGTCCTGAGCTCCTGCCTTGGTCTTCAGTCTTTAAGGAATATGCAAAGATTCCTGGCCAGATCACAGGACAGCTGGCCCAGAGGTCTCCCTGGATGGATCCATCCTTCAGACACCAGAACACATTTGTCCATAGACCTCTGTGTGGTCTTGGTGTAGCTGTGGATCTGAATTCGGAACTTGCTAAGCCCTGGTAGAGAAATTATAGTGACTCCTGCACAGGGCATAGCAGAATGAGGGAAAGAATGTGAAAGGTGGGTATGTATGGGAGAGAAGCAGTCCTAGCTTCCTAGTGTGACCCTAGTCCGAAGGGCTTGGAAACTATGGTTGACCCAGGAGAGGAGAGGTAGTCAGCTGGCCCACAAAAGTGTCAGAGAGATTTTCACCGTGTGGCCTCATGGTTCTTTTTAGGGAAACCATAGGAAGAGTCCCTTAAATAGAATCATTAGGAAAGATAGAAGGTAGATGTGAGAAGGCTGTTCTTGCACACAGAGGAATGTTGATAGTTAGCTCTCCTAGCATTTCCTGATTGTCTAGAGGACTATGGTGGACCAGCTCTGCTCTGGGACAGCAGCAGGGCCTTTTGACACACTTTTGGATTGATTCAGGAGAAAGAAAGAAGGTGTTACGTACGTCTCTACTAACTGCAGTTTCATTTCGTTGACCTGGATATGGGTGTCTTGGACATCAAGGTTGACACATTGTGTGTTGTTGGAGGAAATAGCAATTTTCATTGTCACATCCAAGTTAGATTCAAATTGCAGTAGGGTGATGACAGGTCCAAGTGCACTGTGGAAAGGAATGTGAATGATATACTGCCTGAGTCATGAGGCTTCAGTGAATGGCTGGGCATTTGGGAATCAGGCTCATGCTTTGGTGAAGGTCATCCTTTAGAGGGGAGGACTGTGTTTCCTAGTCCACATGTTTCTAGGGCCTCAGTCCCATGCCACAGAACGAAGAGGTTGGTTCTTGTGGTAGTTAGTTACAATTTGACAAATAACTGTCATACCTAGGCTTAAGGAGGTTACCTGTTGTTGTTGGCACAAGCTACCAGCCATAAATTCACTTCCAAGTCTAGCACTTAGGCATTTTGAGTTTTTGTGGAAATGTAAGTGCAGTCTAACAGGGGAAGTGCTTGGCTCCTTAACATAAGAACCTTTGGACAGCCGGGCAGTGGTGGTGCAGGACTTTAATCCCAGCACTTGGGAGACAGAGGCAGGTGGATCTCTGTGAGTTCGAGGCCCACCTGGTCTACAAAGAGAGTTCCAGGAAAGGCACAAAGCTACACAGAGAAACCCTGTTTCAAAAAACCAATGGGGTTGGGGATTTAGCTCAGTGGTAGAGTGCTTGCCTAGCAAGCACAAGGCCCTGGGTTTGGTCTTCATTTCTCTGTCTGTCTATCTGTCATCTATCTGTCTGTTTATTTTTCTATGTAACTGTATATGACTCTATCTATCAAACTGTCTCTGTGTGAATCTATGAATTTATATACGTATTATGTATGTATGTATGTATCCATCTTCTAATTTTTTTTCTGAGTCACGTTCTCACTCTGCAAGCCAGGCTTGCTTGACATAGCTGATCCTCCTTTCTCTGTCTCTGTGTCCTTGTTATCTGGCTCTAGGAGAGTGTGCATGTATCCTAATCCCCAGTGCCCCAGCAATCATGGTGGAACCAGGCTCACCCTTCTCCGCCTATGGTGGCAGTGACTGTGGAGTGGACTTGGATCTCATCACCTTCCATGGTTATGTCCGTGCTGTCCTCTTTCACCTCGTTGACCTTGAAACTGCAGAGTGATGACAGAGACTCAGTTATGCTTCATAGAAACAGTCTGATGGCCTTCCTGAGAAATCCATGTGAGGCACCCAGTTCCTGACCAGCTAAGCACTGCTAGTCCTGTGACCCCTGAGTTTCCCCTTCCACCCAGTGGTTTAAACTCAAGCCGTCCTGGTCATATTTTGCAGAGTTCCAGCGTGAGTGAGTCTGTCTCTCTATGAAAGGGTGGCTGTCACCGTGGTTGCTGTAGACTGAGTGTAAGTGTTCCCAGTGAGCAGTTTGTTTGTCCAGAAACCCCGAGACTTGTCAAGGAAGCACTTACCTGAGTACAAGCTCTTGGATGTTTATCTTGAGCATATCTGAAACTGGGCCTTTGATGTCTTCTGGGAGGATATCCTTCACCTTGGCCTCGACAGATTCTTTTAGATGTTCTACATCTTCAACTGCGTCACCCAGAGTCTTCTTGATATTGGAGAGCCCCTCTCCCTGCGTGGTTCCTTTTCCAGGGCCCTTGTCTCCACCGAGGTTTAGTAAGCTGCCCAGGCCTTCCTTGCCCCCTGGGAGTAGGTTGTTGAGTCCTCCAGTGGCCTTGGACCCTGAAGAGGGCTTTGAGGACTCCTCATTCCCTTTTTGGCCTAAGAGACCATCTAGGCCAAGACCACCTGCCCCTTGTAGGAGGGAGGTGGGATCTAAGAGTGAGAGCAGGTCCAGGTTGTCCAGTGTGCCCGTCAGGGTCCCAATCACACCTCCCATGCCAACATCATTACACTTCACAAGGTCCTCGATCTGTGGGGGCAGAGTGGCCATAAGATCTGAAAAAGATCAAGAAACAGTCCTGCTGTGGGTTTTCTATTCCGTTCATCCCTAGCATCCCCTTTTGGAAGATGACATCTTGAAATCTGGGGTACATAGGAACTCCGGATTCTGCCTTCCATGTTTTTGTGCTGCCCCTGCCCTAGTTAAGAATAACCTCCTGTCCAAGAAATCCACCTTCCCTGTTGTCCATAGCTGCTGCTGGTCCGACACCGATGCTAACTTGTGATGAGACTGTTTGTTCAAAGATGCTTGGGCATGGAGTGAGGAGGAACCCTATTTGTATGTGTCTTGTTTCTTGTTATCATGTGTCTTGCTTCCTTCTTTCCTTCTATTGACAAATCTGTCTGTCTCTGTCTCTGTCTCTCTCTGTCTCTCTCTGTCTCTCTCTCTCTCACACATACACACACACACACACACACACACACACACACACACACACACTCGGTGCATTCTTGACAGGTCCTGTTAAGGCATGTGCCATCTGGCCAGCTTTATTTGATTACTTTTTGTTTTGTCCTTGTGTCTGATACTCAGTATCAGCTGTAGTCCTCAGGGTCCTCACTGGTATTCTGATCCCATCCTCTGTGTTTGTTGGAGGCTTATAATTGGATGTGGTGCATGGCTTGCAAATGAAGGATAAAGGTCATGATTGTGGATATCTACTGTAAGGTGGAGGACTGCAGAAGTAGGAGTGTAGTGAATAGACAAGCACAGCTAGTCTTTCCTTCCAGGCCATTCTGCCCAAGTCTCCTCTGCTCTTTTGACTCATTTTCATATCATTAGTCTTTACAGATGATTGTTACTTGGATGTGCTATGTTGGGTAGTCTTTGCATTTGTCCAAGGCTTAAGCACTGATAGACAGGCAGAGGCCTATCATGTATTTCCTGCCATCTGGTGTAGAATACTATGGTAGTAGAGAACAGGCTGAGAGTCATCCTGTGGCCAAGAAAATAGTCATATCACTATAATGCTATCTCCACATGCCTGTCTGTCTGGCTCTGGTAGGAAGTGCATAGTAAAAAAGTGTCAGTGAAGTGTTGCTTGTGGTCAGGCTTGTCCTCTGCAAAGGTGTTGCTGATTGGTACAAGGAGCATTTCTGGCTCAACAGAGTTAGGGTTGAGGCAGTCCACAGAAGCATGTCTTACATCCTAGCTACTCCTTCTTTGCCCAGAGTTCTGTGTCTAGAATCTTGGACTTATGAGGGGTGCTAGTTGGACACTATGACAGGTCAGTGGCTTATGGCCTCCATCTTCATCCCTTCATGCTGTCTCTGATGCAGGTCTTTACTTGAGTGTTGCTACACAGAACCTCCAGGGAACTACAAAGTGTTTCCTGTTGTTCTTTAGCCTATTAGACTTAACCAGTCCCTGTTTCTCAAATAGAATCATCTCTTTGTCATGCTTTTAACTATCCAGGTTCCTGTACTCTCAGCCTTTGAGAATCTTAGGGAGTAGAATTTCTCGTCTCCTGGACCAAACTGTATGTCAGGGAGAGGCTGAAGTGGGTGTTTCAAGAGAGCATGTGTGGTCAAGGGCTTGCAAACAGGTTCTGAGTGTGCTGCTTTTTGTTCTGGAAACTAGGCTGAGGGTTAATGAACTGTGGGAGTCTAGGCAGTTTGGGGCCCAGGAAGGAGAAACCCTGTGGTGTGACAGTGTCTCTAAGTAAGAATCCACTGGAAGGCAAATAGAGAGGCAGGCAGCTTTGGGGTCAGACATTTCCTTTGTCCAGGGTAGCATAAGTCAGTCCCGGACTAAGATTAGTAACCTTACACTCAGCTTCACCATCTCCCAGAACTGTAGGATGAGCTGGATTCAGCCCTTGCTGTGCCAGAATTTCTAGGCATGACCCAAGCTCCCTTCTCTCTCTAGGCTCCAAGCAGATGCCACAGGGTCATCATGTTTGACATTCACTTGCTGAGAAGGTTGACTGAACCTTCTCTGAGCTGGAAATGAGCAGACTTTGGAAGGCGTGCACAGGGCCCAGAATGACAGCTAAGGTGAGTCTTACTTACAGTCGTGGAGTTTGCCGCTGGAGAGGAAGTATCTGGCTGCAGGTGCACACTTGCCTCCTTTGGGGGCAGCTGGATGCTTTCTGGGAGGCGAGCCTTGGCTGCTGGAGGAACCTTTGAGGTGTGGGGGGCTTGGCATGACAAGAGGGAGAGTGCTCACATTGGGCACAGCAACGGGGAGATTGCTCACCCCTGGGGGTGTTTCCACCAGGTCAAGTGTTCCTGCCTGGATGCTCAGCATGATGGCCAAGGCCCAGAGAGCCCACATCATCGTGAGTTAAACCTGCCGAGGAGAAATGGGTTACTCATCACGTTCACAATGGGCCTTAGAGATGTCATGTTACTTTGTGTAGATAGTTCCCTGGCTCTGGTAAGAACATGTTTTCACATTACTCACACCCCAGTTTCTCCTATGTTCGTGGGAATCTGTTCTGATACATGCTATTCAACATCTTATAGAGCAACTCTTTCCTCTTCCTGTTTTTGCCATGGGTATTTTTACTGTCAGGATTGGCTGTAGCATGTCAGTGAAGGCTGAGCCCTGTCCTGAGGTCTGACTCCAAGGGTTTTTTTTTTTTTTTTTGTGTGTGTGTGTGTGTGTGTGTGTGTGTGTGTGTGTGTGTGTGTGTGTATTATCTTGCTATCTTGTGCAGCCACAACATATATACCATAGTTCTTGGTATTATCCCAAATATAGGTTTCACCCCTCTTTTATTTTTCAGTGCTGAGATTGTACACAAGACTTGCCCCTGTTACTACACCAATGCCATCCCACTGAACAATGTCCTCATGGCCCTAGTAGTGTCCCAGTTCCTGTCTGTGAACACGTCAAGTTGAGACCTTAGCTACAATCTCAGGTCTTTTCCCCTAAGTATCTTCTTAGTGAGCAGTTAGTATTTGACTTTTCATGAGGCATCTTATAGAATTGTGTGAGCAAAGCATCAGGTCCCATTCTTATCCTGGTTTCTCTTGTCTGGGTGGGTTACCTCATTCACAGTGGATCTGAGCTGTGCTGGTGACGTCTGGAGATTATATCCCATCTCACCTTCTCAGATTCCTTGCTTTTGTTTATTCTCTGAGTGTTTTATGTCTGACATTTACCTTGATTTATTTGCTTATTTATTTTTGAGACAGGTCTACAGCCCTGGCTTTCCTGAAACTTACTTTCTAGTTCAGGCTGGCCTTGAAATCACAGAAAACTGTTTCCTCTCTCCCTCCAGTGTTGGCATTGAAGCCATGCACCACTATGCTTGGTCTGTATTTATGTCTTGGGATTACATTTATTCATTGCTTTCCCTTGGTGGTTATGTGTGTTCTAAGTCATGGGAATGCTAGTCTGAGGAGAAATGGATGGAGTTTGTTCTTTCCTTCTGTCGTGTGGGTTCTAGGGACCAAACTGAGTTCATCAGGCTTGGTGGCAGGTACCTTTACCAGCTGACTGATTTCCCTGTCCTCTTTCTAGCATTTAGAATGGTGCTGAGGCATGTGTCCATGACATTTTCCCCTAAGATATGAGTTGCACTGTGGCATTTCTTCCCTGTTGTCCTCCTTCACCTGTCAGGTTTCTAAAACTGGGACTAGGGTCTTTGTCAGAAAATTGTCAGAATCACCATGGGGTAACTTCTTTTAAATTGTGACCCCATGATGAATATTTTGTTTATGCCATAGGGTATCTTGCACATGTGTTCCTAATAACAAAGATTGTTCATCAAGACTCCAGCTATCGCCCTTAATATCCAGAATACGACTGCAGCCTGACACAAAGAGGCTCCTGTGACATGCCTGTCCAGCAAGTGACTACTCCACCCATGACTGGCACCACCCTGGTAGTTACTTGATATTGTTTTAAAATATCATCCATAATCCTTCTCCTTTCATCCTCCTCATCCGGGCCATGCTCTGTCCTCTTTGCATACTCCAGTAGTCTGCATTAAGTTTGTCTGCCCAGAGCTGAGCTAGTCTGTGTCTGAAAAGTTGGTGAATCTTGCAGGGGGGTATGATGGTTTAGTTAGCAAAAGCAAGCCCTCTGTTGCCTTGACCATCAGAACGTGGTTTCAGTAAATAGAAGCCAGTGACAATTCCTTCCTTGCCCTGAATAAATTGCCGTTTCGAAGAATAAATTGCACCACATTTCTGTCACCTTCTCCCTTTCCTCTCTGACCTCTGGGAAAGCTAATCCACATGCCATTCATCTAAACACTCTTTCTGGAAAAGCAAGTCATGTGTGCTTGTTAATGAGTTCATGGGTGTCCTGCCTTTTTGGACCTCTCTGAATGTTCCAGCAATTGGTTTCCTGTGTTCTTCAGAAAACAGTCTCCTAATTTTCCCTTGTCATTCACCAGCCCACTTTAGTCCCAGTGTCCTGCATTTCAGCAGCAGAGGAACATTCTAGGTTGTCAGTGAATAAGCCCTAGTGATCTCTGCAGAGGTGACCTGTCCTGTAATCGTTCCTACCTGGCCTGCCATTCTTAGTGCATCCCTCTGGGCAGTCCTTACCTTTGCCCTCTGAAGGGTCAGCGTCTTCAGAAGCTGCTTGTCCTTCTGCTCCTGCCTCTGCCTGTCTGCCCCAAAGGTGCACCCCACTTTTATAGGCATTCACTGTCTCCTAAAAAGGTCACCATGGAGGAAGGGGCATGATCTAGATATGCTGATAAGATAGGTGTGATGCAGTATTCTTTCCAAAATCAGCAGCTGCTGTTTGTCCTTGCTTTTGTTGGCATGTCCCTGGTCTTGGGATGGCAGAGGCAGGCACAGCATACAGAGTGTAATGGCCCTAGGTGCTTGGTGTTTTTTTTTTTTTTTTTTCTGTATTCAGCATTGGGTTGGGTTGAAGCCAATGAATTGTTTTCAATAGTGTTTTTATGCCATGTATTGTAAGGTGGTTTATCTGTCCCCTTCTTACTTTACATCCTTACAAGCTCTCTTCTGTCTTGCTGTCTTGTAGTCATTAGGGTATTGGGTAACCGCATGCAATGTCAAGAGGAATAGAGGCTCAAGGCAGACAGTTAGCAGTCCTGTGAAGACCTTTTATGGTATCACATAATGCTCTATGTATACACAGCACCTAATGAACAGCAGAAGAACAGACATTCATGATACAGGTTTGATGTTTCCTTGGTCATTGATTTTAGTGATGGCCTCCTGTTAAATACTTTGCCTCATGTATGACTTGCACGAAATATCCTTCCATATCAAAACCTACTCATGAGTAAGGGGTGTGCAGGGATAGATGGATTCTAGTGACAGAGTGAACTGACCGGAGCATAGCAGTGGTCTAGGATGTGTTAAGCAGAGGAGTTATATAATTGAGTGAGACCCCTATTACTTATTCTTGTTGTGACATTATAACAGGCCTGACAGGGATGTGGATATTGTGTGTGCATTTATATTTTCAGCAGTATTTATTCTTTGAAAATGTTGCACATTTATGCAGTGTATTTTGGTGATATTCATTTACCACTACCTCCTTCTAACTATCCCTGTTGCCCTTGCTTCCTTTCCCTTATAGCTTCACATTTTCTTTCTTTTGGTTATTTATATGCCCTGGGTCCAATTAGGACTCTCCATTGTGTAGGCAATGTACTTGTAGCATCCACAAAGGAGAGCAGCTCCCCGACAACCATCAAACTGCCAGTAGCTCATCCACTTATGGTAGATGTTTGTTTGGCCCTGCTGCATCCAGAAATGGAATCTTCACTGGTTTGATCTACTGTACTCTGCAGATGATCACAGCTGGTAGGAGTTGATATATGCAATAGTCATGCCATGTCCAGAAGTTAGCAGTTCACAGTTCTTCCCATCCCTGAACATTTTTGTCTGCCCTTTCTTTCATGTTTCCTGGGCCTTGTGTGTTGGGAGGTTGCTGTAGATTACTTGTCCACAGGTGAAAGCACAGTTAGTTACACTTTATACTTGGACCACTTATGCAGCTGTATTAATTACTACCCACTGCAAAAAGAAGTGTGTTTGACTAAAGTCAGAGCAACAAAAATTGAGCTGTGTATACATAAATATTAGAAAATGGTTTGACAGCATGTACTGTAGCAAACAAGAGTAGATTACCTCTCTCAGTCCTCTGATCTCCTTAGTAATTTGCTTTTAAGTAGTTTACCATAGCAGACATGAAATCCCTCTGTGAAGCAGGCCTCATATTCAGTCAGAAAGCACTTGGTTATCCCCATAATCATCATCCACTACTGCACCATGGCACATCTTGTGCAGATCAGTATTATAGCATGCAGCATCCAGTGGTGTGTAGACTATTGATGTCTCCCCCACGCCCCAGAAGCATGTGTAGCACCTTCTGGCACTATATAAGCTACCCAGCAGGGAGACAGTTTTCTGGTCAATGGAGGTTGATTTCTCTGTGTCCTGTATCTTAGTTAGTGATGATTTTGTAATAGGGTCTTATCATCTAGTTAGGGTAGGTACCTGTACTGTCTAGTTTAATGTCAACTTGACCCAGGCTAGACTAGTCACCAGAGAGGAGGGGACCTCAATTGTGAGAATGCCTCCATACGATCCAGTTGTAAGACATTATCTTAATTAGTGAGTAATGGGGGAGAGCCCAGTGCATTGTGGGTAGTGATATCTCTAGGCTGCTGGTTTTGGGTTCTACAAGAAAGCAGGCTGAGCAGGCCATGGGGAAGCGAGCCAGTAATCCACATCCCTCCTTGACCTCTGCATCAGCTCCTGCCTTCAGGTAACTGCCCTGTTTGAGTTTCTGCCTTGACGTCCTTCTGTGATGAACTGTCACCTGTAAGTGTAAGTTGAAATAAGCCCTTTCCTACCCAAGTTGCTTAGGTCATGGTGTTTTGTCACAGCAGTGGAAACCCCCAACTAAGACAGCACCTCAGAGCAATGGCCTGTGCTATTCTGGGTACCTCTGGGACCTCCCTGACCAAATAACTTGAAGGGTAGTATCTTGTGCCCAGCACTGATTTTTTTTTTTTTTTTTTTTGTGTGTGTGTGTTATAACTCATGTCTTTTGGGAGTAGGTTTGTGCAACCATGCAGGGTAGTTCTTCTTCAAAGTCATTTAAAAATGTATTTTCTAGGGGTTGGGGATTTAGCTCAGTGGTAGAGCGCTTGCCTAGCAAGCACAAGGCCTTGGGTTCAATCCTCAGCTCTGAAAAAAAAAAAAAGAGAAAAAAAAATGTATTTTCTAGCTGGGCATGGTATCACATGCTTTTAATCCCAGCACCTGGGAGGCAGAGGCTATCAGATCTCTGAGTTCGAGTTCAGCCTGGTCTGCAGAGTGAGTTTCATGACAGCCAGGGCTACACAGAGAAACCCTGTCTTCAAAACTAAACAATAGCAACAACAACAACAAAAGTGTTTTCCGATTAGCTTAAAAAGTAGTGGGTTTCCATAAGCTATCTTCATATATCCTTGGTTTGGGCTAGTTTATCCCTACCTCTCCTTTCCCCAATCCTTCAGTCTCCTTTTAGGTCACCTGTGTTCTGTGTTCTATCCCCTCGAATTAAAATTGTTTTCCTTGCGTTAGAAGATCATCAATCTTTACATAGCTTTTTACTGTACTTCTTATTTGTCAGGCCTTCTGATGCCCTCAGTTTCTCAGAACTCCTCCCCCCATTCATGCTTGCGTGGTAGTTTCTACCTGTGGCTCCTTTTAATGTGTTTATTCTCCTCTTCAGTGTGAACTGTTCCTTCTGATACCTCCTGTAGAGCTGGCTTACTGGTCATAAATTCCTCTAATCTGTTTTTAATGTGCAAAGTTTTAGTTTTCCTTCATTGAATAGGTAATTTTACTGGGTACAACTGTCTGGTTTGGCAGTTGGGTCTTTTAGAAATTGGATATATCTTTCTAGACACTTCTGGCAGTAACATTTGTACCAGATTATGAGGTGTTATTATTATTATTATTATTATTGTTATTATTATTTTTGAGCTGAAGATCGAACCTAGGGCCTTGCGCTTGCTAGGCAAGCGCTCTACCACTGAGCTAAATCCCCAACCCCGTTTTTTAACTTTTAAGACAGAGTTTTTCTTTGTAACAGCCCTGGCTGTCCTGGAGCTCACTCTGTAGACCAGGCTGGCCTTGAACTCACAGAGATCAGCCTGCCTCTGCTTCCCAAGTGCTGGGATTAAAGGCGTGGGCCACCACCACCTGGCCTTCTTCAATGGTTTTATTGAAAATATGCTCCATGCTGTGGCTGGAGACATGGCTAAATGTTTAAGAGCACTTGTTGCTTTTGCAGAAGACATGAATTTTGTTCCCCAGCACCCACATCAGGCCTCTTACAGCCATCTTATAAATCAGTTCCAGGGGATTCTTCCCCTCTTCTGGCTTCCTCAGGCATCCTTATGCATGCACACTTACGTCCACACAGGGACACATGCATAATGTAAACCCCCCCCCCCAAATCAATCCTAACAAAATTTGAAAATATTATGCATGCCTTCAGTATATTCTTCTTTTTCCATGTCTGTATGTAAAGGTTAGGTCTTTTTGTGGTGTCCCAAAGCTTTCCTATATTCCATTTGTAGACTTTTAGAAGTTTATTATTGACCTTTAATGAATAATGCATTTCCTTATTATTTTCTTCCAGTTCTGATATTCTGTTTCCTGCATGATCTATTCTAGATAGCATGGATTTCCACTAAGGATTCTGTTTGGGTTTATTTCAGCATTTCATTCTTTGTGAATTCTATTTTCATATCTTGGCTTGACTTCCTCCTTTCATTCAGCTCTTTGTTTTCATGCTCTTGGGGGCAGCATTGGAGTTGAGGTCCTGGTGGGACCTGCAGCCTAGGGGTCAGGGAAGGATGGGACCTGTCTGACTTGTGGAGCAGAAAGAAGGATGAGGATCATAAAAAGGTACTTATTTGTTCCTTTGGTTAGCAGATAGAAACACGGAACTGCTGTGAGTTATAAATGCCCCCTGGAATCCCAGTTTGGGAACAGAAAGCCTGGAGCTTAGTGCCTGCCAGAGGGTGTGTGTGTCCTGGAAGGGATTTCATAGCTGCAGGCTCATCAGACCCCCTGCAACAGAGACTGCAGGGGGACAGTGATTGGAGCAAACACATCCTGGCTGGGACTGCTTAGCTGTATATGACTTTGGCCTCTACTTAGCCTGAACCTCACGCCAGGACCCTAAAAAGGGTCTTGATGGGGAAGACCGTGTGTCACTGGGTCCCTTTGTCCTGCTTTCCCCAGTAGATAGAATGATTAAGTCTCCTTTCTGTGCTTTTCACATTCACCTGGCTTTTACTTGTCTTATTGAGAATGGGCATCCCAACCTGGCTTGTTGGATGGGGCACAGGGTGTGACCCTGAGTTCAGAAACAGAATGAGGCATGAATGGTGTTGGTTTCTCATGGTTCTGGTTGTACTTAATCAGTCCTGTCTGGAGGGAAGCCTGACTCCTTTCTGTCTCTTTTCTCACCTTATGGTTCTCAAGCTTCCATGCCTGTTTCCTGGGTGTGAGGTTTCCTGGGCGTGAGGTTTTCCTTCCACTTCCAAGGAAGGCTGTGGGGCTCCTATCCCTGCAGGGTTTGCCATTTTCCCTGTACATTATGTCAGAGGGTCTGGTGCAATCACATGTCCAAAGAAGATGGGGTTATTTGACTGGAGGCCACTCATGCCTGTTCCGGGTCCCCACAGGCTGGGCATAGAGCAGTCTTCCTATCAACCTGCTTGGCCCTTTGAACAGCCTCATCATGTCCATCCATTGCAGGGCTTTCCCCAGCCACACTGGTTCTTGCTCTGCTGGTCCCCCTCCAAAGGCCCCAGTGTTGTTGGTCTTGGTGAAATGTCAGATGCAAGGAACATTTGGCAGCTGACCTTTTCTTACAGGGCAGAACTCAGAGCGTTTCCTATGATGCTTAGTAGAAGAGAGAACCTAAGTGTTCTGGGTCTTATTTTTTTTTTACATTTGAGGGAAATTGAGCCCTGTTTTTGATAACAGTTGTACCACCTCTTAGTGATTAGACCTCTTGATTTAATGTCCCCAGAAGTTGTTTTTGAGCCAGACAACTTATGGAAGAGGTGGGGACATCAGGAGGCAGTCTGTGATGGCCCTTTGTCCTCCTGGTTCTTAGGAGGTGGGGCAGCCATTGAATTCTGGTAATCCAGGATGCAAGAAGTATGTTATGAAGGGCAGATTTCCCAACTGGGGACAAAGTGATGGGAAAGGCCAGCTTGTCTCAGAGACTAAGTGATTTTACCTGCCGATGTGCCTTTGAAGGGAGAGCCTTTCAGGGCTGTCCAAGACTGACATGAGATCACAGTTGCCTGTGATAAGTAAGGTAGGTGCCAACTTTTAATGGCCTCTGTGTGAAGAGATCACAGTGGGCCATCTTGAGCCAAAGGAGCCCTGTTGACACAGGCATCAACATTTCTACCTTTAGGAGCTGTGTCTTTAATCACACACAGTGCACACACTGGTGGACAGGCTTACACTTCTGCCTTCTCATGTGCTGGTCTACATATGGTCTCTTGCAAGTAGAGACTGAGTTGGGCCTTTTGTGTCATTGTGTCTGTGGTGTGATCAGTTCTGATCTTTGGGAGTCCCAGGTCACAGGGTCTTTTCTTGGCTTCTGTATGTTTCTGAACCTTTTAAAAATTTTTTTATTTATGTATTTATTTTTTTTGTTTGGGCATTTTTTTTAGTATTATATTTCTGTTTTAGTTTTACATATCAGCCATGGGTTTCCCTGTCCTCCTCCATCCTGCCCCTACCCCCACCTTCCCTCCAAGCCCCTCCACTCTATTCCCATCTCCTCCAGGGCCAAGTCTCTCCTGAGGATTGATTTAAACCTGGTGGATTCAGTACAGGCAGGTCCAGTCCCCTCCTTCCAGGCTGAGCAAAGTGTCCCTGTGTAAGCCCAAGTTTCCAAACAGCCAGCTCATGCACTAAGTACAGGTCCCGGTCCCACAGCCTGGATGCCTCCCAAACAGTTCAAGCCATTCAATTGTCTCACTTATCTAGAGGGCCTGATCCAGTTGGGGGCTCCACAGCCTTTGGTTCATAATTCATGTGCTTCCATTCATTTGGCTATTTGTCCCTGTGCTTTTTCCAATCTTGGTCCCAACAATTCACACTCTTACAGTCCCTCCTCTTTCTCGACAATTGGACACCTGGAGCTCCACCTGGGGCCTGGCTGAGGATCTCTGCATCCACTTCCATCAGTTATTGGATGAGAGTTCCAGCTTGACTGGTAGGGTGTTTGGCCATCTGATCACCAGATTAGGTCAGATCAGGCTTTCTCTCTACCATTGCCAGCAGTCTACAGAGGATGTATCATTGTGGATTTAAGGGGACCTCTCCAGCACTCTGCCTATTCCTATTCTCATGTGGTCATCATTTATCTTGGTCTGTTATTCCTTGTTCTCCTTTTATGTTCTTGATCCAGCTGGGATCTCCTGCTCCCCTAAATTTACTTTCCCTCAAACCTTGCCCTTCATTACTCCCACTGCCATCCAGGTTGTTCATGTAGATCTCATCCATTTCTCTGTCATTGGGTGATCCCTGTGTCTTTCCTAGGGAACATATAATTTTGACAAAGAAGCCAAAAATGTACAATGGAAAAAAGAAAGCATGTTCAATAAATGGTGCTGGTATAACTGGATGTCAATGTGTAGAAGGCTGCAAATAGATCCTTATCTGTCACCGTGCACAAAACTTAAGTCCAAGTGGATCAAAGACCTCAACATAAATCCAGTTACTCTGAACCTGATAGAAGAGAAAGTTGGAAGTAGTCTTGAACACATTGGCACTGGAGATCACTTTCTGAATATAACACCAGTAGCACAGACACTGAGAGAAACAATCAATCAATGGGACCTGTTGAAACTGAGAAGCTTTTGTAGAGCAAAGGACACAATCAACAAGACAAAGCGACAGCCTACAGAATGGGAAAAGGTCTTCACCAACCCCACATCTGACAGAGGGCTGATATCCAGAATATATAAAGAACTCAAAAAACTAGACATCAAAATGCCCAACAGTCCAATTAAGAAATGGGCTATAGAACTAAACAGAGAATTCTCCACAGAGGAAGTTCAAATGGCTGAAAGGCATTTAAGGACATGCTCAACATCCCTAATTATCCGGGAAATGCAAATCAAAATGACTCTGAGATACCACCTTACACCTGTCAGAGTGGCTAAGATCAAAAACACAGAAGACAGCTTATGTTGGAGAGGATGTGGAGCAAGGGGAACTCTCCTCCACTGCTGGTGGGAATGCAAGCTTGTACAGCCACTTTGGAAATCAATATAGCGCTTCTTTAGAAAATTGGGAACCCATCTCCCCCAAGACACAGCTGTAGCACTCTTGGGCATATACCCAAGGAATGCTCAATCACACCACAAGGGCACTTGCTCAGCTATGTTCATATCAGCATTGTTTGTAATAGCCAGAACCTGGAAACAACCTAGATGTCCTTCAACTGAAGTATGGATAAAGAAAATATGGTACATATACACAATGGAGTACTACTCAGCAGAGAAAAACAATGACATCATGAGGTTTGCAGGCAAATGGATGGATCTAGAAAAAATCATCCTGAGTGAGGTAACCCAGACTCAGAAGGACAAACATGGTATGTACTCACTCATAGGAGGATACTAGATGTAAAACAAAGATGCCTAGACTGCTACACAACTCCAGGGAGGCTACCTTGAACCTTTTTTTTTAAAAATATATGTTTTTCATTTCAAAAATTTTTTCTTCCCTTTTACATACCAACCCCTCTTCTGTCTCCCTCCCCCTCTCCTATTCCTTCCCACCTTCCCCCATCCCCTCCTCATAAGGGTTAAAGCCTCCCTTGGGTCATCAACACAGGCTGGCATAGCAAGTTGGGGCTGGACCTATCCCCTCTTCCCTGTCTTAAGGCTGTGTAAGGCATCTCAGCATACAGAATGGGCTATAAAAGCCAGTTTGAGTACCTGGTCCCATTGCCAGGTGACACACAAACACATCAAGCTACACAACTTTCATCCACATTCAGAGGGCCTAGTGCAGTCCCATGCAGACTCCTCAGCTGTCAGTCCAGAGTCCATGAGCTCCCTTTAGCTCTAGTCATCTGTCTCTGTGGTTTTGCCCATCATGACCCTGACCCCTACTGCCCCTATAATTATTCTGCCCTCTCTTCAACTGAACTCCAGGTTCTTGGCCAAGTGCTTGGCTTGGGTCTCTGCATCTACTTCCATTAGTCACTGGATGTAGGTTCTATGATGACAATTAGGGTAGACACCAATCTGAGTGCAGGGGAAGGCTAGTTCAAGCACCCTCTCCACTATTGCTATGAGTCTTAGCTGGGGACAATCTTGTGAGTTCCTGGGCTTTTCCTTAGCTGCAGATTTCTCCCCATCCCCTTAATGGTACACTCTGTAAAGATATCTCTTTCATTGCTCTCCCTCTCCTGATAACATACTCTTAATGAGATGTTGGGAGCCAAGCCAATGAAAGCTTTCCCTGAGGCCCTGATGTATGGTAAAGGATTGTAGTTCCTTTTCTAAAATCAAGAACATACTTGGCCAGATCAGTAATGTCCTCAAGCAACTTAACTCTTTCTCCCCTAAGGGGTTAATGTTATCAATTCCAAGACTGTTGTGTTTTTGATTAGCTTCCTGCTGACTTTGTTCCATTGTATATCACTTTTTGCTGAATCTGTCTCATTTCCCCCCTTACAAATTGTCTATCAGATGCTATACTTCTTAATAAACTTGCTTAGCACAAGATATAGCTTGTTTAAGATCTTCTGATACCAGCTTTCCAATTTTTTAAAATTTCCCATCCTCTGGTCCCTTTCCTCAGGACCTGTCACTGAAGAATGAATGGTTTGCTGTTCCAGATCATCAGAGGTTCAGAGGTGTGCAAAGTAGACTTTCTGTGCATCCTTAGGAACTGGGGCTGCCCCAAGGGCATTGTGAAGATGGCCTTTTAAGCACTTGGCCTACTCTATCTACTATGCATAGTCTGGCCTTAGGAATTGGGCCTGCCCTGGAGTGTGGGAGGTACTTTCAATATTGACCTGCTTTGAGATCAGCAAGTGATTGGACACAGGGTACTAATTTACTGCCAACAGTGTCAGCATGGAGACACTCCCTTGGGTATAGGGCATGGACAAGGAGTAGTATGCAGTTGGCTCCCCAGGTACTGGGTCTATCCTAGGGTCACCATTCCTGCAGACCCTAGGTATTTCATTTTAACTGAGGACGTACGGCAGGTGTTAGGGATGTTGGCATTCAGATCAGCCTCTTGGGGACCTGCCCAGCATCCTGAACATGCCATCCCCTTTAAGAGAAGCCTCTCCTACTCCTCTCTTTCTCTCAATTCCCATGAGGTGTGCACCTCCTCTCTCTCTCTTTTCTCCCTCCCTTCCCTTCTCCCTTTCCCTCAATAAAACTTTCCATGTGGCTGCCATGCCTTCATGATGTGAGTAACTTTCCACTGTGTCCCCTTGGCCGCTACCCACATGGCATGTCTCCTTGGCTCAAACCTACCAAGGCCTCTTGCATGCTGTTCCACAACATTGGTGCTTTCTCCTACCCACTGACAGTCTGAGAAATGCTGGGACCCTGTACCTCCCAACACTGTCACTTTTCCAACTGGAGGATCACTGAGACCCTTCATACTATCGGTAAGCACCTCCATTCTGTCCATTTTCCACCAGTGAGGATTTGTGTCTTGACCATGGCTTCTTGCCTTTTGGCCATGTTCACAAGCCCTGGTACCTGTCAACCACATGTCCCTCGGGCTTTGCCCCAGCCCCTGCTGTCTGTTTGATGGACTTTGAACAACTTGCACCATTTCAATCAATCCTCATTGAATCACTGGGATGCTGGAGATAAAAAAACCATTGGATCTTGTATTTCGCTACCTCATTTATGGGAAATTTGCCTACCACCACATCCAGACTTGGGCCCATACCCCTTTGTCCGTCAGTCTCCCACAGCCTTGGAAAGATCTGCCCCCCACTTTCTATTCCGTTCATCTGTCCTCTTCTTTCCCAGCTCTAACCCACTGCATACCCCTGTATCACCTGCTCCCTGTTCCTGTGCCTGCTGGCACCTCATGCTTTTGCTTAAAATGTCCCATTCTCCTGTTCTGCCCCTGTCGCCCCCCCCCCCCCCCATGGCCCACACCATCTTGCTCTGGTTCATTCTGTTAAAAGCTTCTTTTGTATGTGGGAATGAAATGTGTGAATGAGGTGGCCATGTTCCTGACGGATTTTGAATACTTGAGATTATATGTTCCATGTCTGTTGTGTTTGTCTTATAAAAAAACAACCCACAAAAAACATGACAACATGATCAGGCGCCATCTTGACTAAGGTCAAAGACGGACAGGTCATATGGCCTCATCACCATTCTTACTAAGGGAAGCAGAAAGTCACTTTCTGTCCATGGCACAAGTATGGGTGGGGCACCTGGCACTTGAGTCTCTTGATAAAAAAATGTTCTAAAATATAAAAGTCCATGCAGGCGTTGAGGGTCTCAAAAATGATTTAAGATATAAATACCAGTCACAAAGATATAAATAAATGATTTAAATGCTTCAGATTACTTTCCCCTTCTATGATATTTTATATTAAGATTTCAAAAGTTCAGATTTTAACATGAATAGAATGCTGATACTGTTTATTTCTCCTTTTATGATATTGTTATTTTAAGATTTCAAAAGTTCAAAATTTAACATTAATTCTGGTACTATTTGGGTCACAAGCTCAGGATTTTAGATTTTCTTTGGTTGTCTTCTAAATATAAACTTAAACTTCTCACCAGGCCAAAGGCATCTCTGTCCAATCTATACCTGGCTCTCTCTAAACAAAAATTGTACGTGCCTTTTAACCTAAATCTGTAATTTTGCTAGGACTTGAAGGTATGAGCCTAGATACCCATTTCCTGCTTTTCTATGATTTAGATTTTGATATTGATTGATAATACTAATATATCTAAACTTTTATATGTCTTTTTATAAAATAAAAAATTCATATAAGCTTCAGAGGATCAAAAGAAATCATGAAACTTGGATCCATTTCACAGAGGTCAAAAGAACTCCAGATAAGTACAGCAGTACAGCTTGAGTTGTCCTCACCTGTCCAATTACTAAGACTGTGGGCCTAAAAGCCCCAAATAAGTTAATAAATTTTAACTTCTGTTCTTAGTTTGAACTTGTCTCAACAGGTTTCCACTTGGCTGGCAGACACATCCAAGCACCAATTGCTGACTGCAGTCTGCTCCAAACAACCACAAGCTCTGGACTTGCTAGAGGCTGATGTGAACCAACCCAGCCAACATGATTGTTCCCTGTCTCCACAGCTGGGTGAGATAATCAGATGCTTCTGATTAAAGCCTCATTCCCTAAATTCCCTTCTTACCTTTGACTAGCTTCTCAGCCTTGTTGGGTACTGACAATCTACACCCAATTTCAGCTTGAAGCTGGAGAGAGAGTACATCGTCCTTGCCCTTGAAACAGGCTAAGTAAAAGAAAAACTCCCTGGCATAGGGGACAAAATTGGCTACATACTAGGAAATTGGGCCCAGAGTTGTCAATTAATAGATTTATTGACTAAAATGGTTCTACAATAAGATAATACACTTGACCGTCTTTATACAAAACAAAAGAGGTATTATAGAGCCTTAAGAAATTTTTTCCTTCCTTCCTTCCTTCATTCATTCTTCCTTCCTCCCTCCTTCCCTCCCTCCCTCCTTCCCTCCCTCCCTCCTTCCTTCCTTCCTTCCTTCCTTCCTTCCTTCTTTCCTTTCTTTCTCTCTTTCTTTTCCTTTAGTTTTTTGAGACAAGGTTTCTCTGTACGTCTTTAGAGCCTTTCCTGGAACTTATTCTGTTGCCCAGGTTGGTCTCAAACTCACAGAGATCTGCCTCCCGAGTGTTGGGATTAAAGGCGTGCGCCACCATTATAATTTGGCTATACTTAAAGATCAGAACTACAGGGCCTTAAAAATGACAGTACGAGGAAGTATGTCTAGACTCCTTTATCTTTGCTAACTTTATTAAGCTGTAACTAATTGGGAAACTGTATATCCAGATTTAACTTATATATGCTCTCAAAGTTAAGACTAAATTAGACATTTGTCTAATTTAGATATACCTAACAGATTTAGTCCCCCAGTCCTCAAACACTTTTAGAGATCTGAGAATGTAGCACTTAATATAACAGCTTTTTATGATAGAGAGACATGTCAGCTCTTGGCAGCATCCTGTATCTTCTCCAAGAAGATGGATGGCTGCAGAAGAATTTCCACCTAGAGGCTTATGGCAAGACTGGCCATGCTGTGAAAAGCTGCCTTACACTGCTGCTGAGATCCTGTCCAGACTGTGAGTAAGAGGAGCAACAAGGATCAATTGTCCTTCCCTGCCAAGATAGGTAGGATGACCTCCCCAAATTTCTACTCCAAAAAAAAAAAATGTCAGATATTCTGGCCTTGGCAGCTAGCTAAAGGCAAATACTGCTTCTGGGGCTTGTGTCCCTCACAGTGATGGAGAGACTTGGGATTGCTGCCTAGGTAGCTGGAAAACTGTTTCACTTTTGCTTATTTACTTAATCCTTCTCAGATCTCATGGTGTTTGATTACCAGATATTAATAGACTTGCCAGTTTTACAGCTCTCCCGACGCCCAAGGCTACAAGCACCCTGGTAACCCATTAGTTAAGTTTTCTGTTAAAAGTACAGACAGATATGCATCATTCACAGGCTTCATATTCCAGGATTAACAGGCTTCAAATGTAACTCCAGAGGTTCAGAGTTTTGAATTTCCTCTGGTTGTCTTCTGAAAAATGTTCATGCCTTTTTAACCCAAAGTCAGAGCCCTTTTGCTGTGACACCAAGATATAAATCTGTTCCAGTTGTTTTATAGACACTTACAGGTCCCTGCACAGATCCACCCCTCCTGCCAGACTCATGCCAAGGCCAAACCCCCAAAGACCCTCCAGATACACCAACAGCTGCTGCACCAACCAAAGACACCAACTGGGCAAATACTGGCAGGTTAACTTCACCCATAGATTCACTCATAAAAACTCTGTTATCTCCTAACTTGTTGACACTTTTCTAGGATGGATAAAGTTATTTCCCACCTCCAGAGAAACAGCAGATATGATGGCTCCTATACTCCTCAAGAACACACCATTCCTCAATTCACTGCTGGTACCATCTCTCCAGCCTCAGTCGGGCACCTACCCAGCACCCAGAACCTGGTTTTCCAAGATGTCCCAATAAAGGGCACGTCTGTTCTTGTGTCTCACTCATTTATCCCTGCCTCTTCTGTACAGCCAGGGCGCTCCTCTGTGCCATTCTTTCTGACGGTTATCCCTCTTCCCATGGCTCGTCCCGTTCATGAGGCCAGTGACAACAATCTATACTGCCTTCTCAGCTCTCTCAAGAGGACTCCAGGATGACAGCTAACCGAATGCTTCTTCACTCACACCTCCCTGTGTGCATGACCTGGACTCCCAACTTCCCCTTCCCCACTTTGCCCCAGATCAGCAGGAAACAGTCTTGAGACTGTGGCACTCTCACCCCTGCCCACCCCCACTGACACTCGCTAGCCACAACTCCCCTTTTTATAATAATCAAAAAGGGAGGAATGTCAGGGAGTGTTGGCATTCAGTCCTGCCCCTTGGGGACCTGCCTAGCATCCTGACCATGTCATCCCCTTTTAGAGAAAACTCTTTCTCCCCTCTTTCTCTATTCCCCTCTGTTCCCATGAGATGCACACTCCCCCTTCCCTTCCCCCCAATAAAACTTTCCGCATGGATGCCGTGCCTGCATGGTGTGAGTAACTTTCTACTGTGCCCCCTTGGCCGACACCCACATGGTGTGTCTCCTCTGCTCAAACCTGCCAAGGGCCCTCTCACGCCATTCCACAACAGCAGGCTGCCTCACTGATGAGCCTCAGGGTCGGGGTCAGCATTCAAGCTGCCCCTGGATACTGAGAATGTTCTAGGACTGTTGTAGCAACAAGAGCCTGTATGCTAGACCTACAGTAGGGACAGCATGATGGTGGCCATCTGGGTACTGGGTCTACACTGAAGTCAGCGTTTGGGCATCCCCATGGTATTGCATAAACCCTGCTTTGTGGTCTGCATGTGGTCACCTGACTGGATCTGGGTTTACCCTCCAGTCAGCATAAGGGTGCTCCCTGGGTGCTAGACCTGATGTAAGGGCAGTGTGCAAGTGTCCTCCAGGATAGGGTCTCACCCTGGGCCAACTGTGGGGTTATCTTCTGGATGCTGGGCCTGAATTAAAGGGCAGGGTTCATCCAGTCTCCTTGCTACTAGGTCTTCCCTGAGATTAGTTGGAAGTCAACCGCCTGGATTCCAGGTCTCCACTGAGTCAATGTGTGGGTCTCCCTATGGGTCCTGGACCTGCCTTGTTTTCAGCACACTGTCTGCCCTATTAGAACCGAGTCTGTCCTTTAGGCAGTAAGAGGCTATCTCCTTTAGTACGGGGATTGTCCTAGGGACCATGTTACAGCTGCAGTCTGGATAGCAGGAGTTCTTAGAGGGCAGTGTTCAGTTAGCCCTTGAACTTGGATAACACGAGGTCAGAATGGTGTGTGCCCTTAGTGCTAAGCCTTCTCTGATGGCAACATAGACATGGCAGTTTGGATACTGGGCTTGCCTGGCCTGGGTTTATTGGGTGGGCTGTCTTCTAGGTACTGGGACAGCTCTGAAGGCTCCCAGAGTGGCCCTTTCTGGGTAAATTGCTACACTTAGGTCAACATGCCGCTGGTCTTCTGAATCCTGGACCTCCAGGGTTGCAAATGGCCCTGGGTGTGCAGATCCATCTCTGAGGTTTGAGTGTGATGAGACTTCTCTTAGTCCAGTTGTGCTTGACCCAAGGGCCCTTAAGTGCAGTCCTGGGACAGGGCCTTCAAGTTCATATCTCATGCAAGTCAGGATTAAAGACAGGTGCATCATGGGAGTAAGCAAAGTGGAAGCAGGATTTATTCAAGAAGAATTACAGAAAAGTGAGAAATTCCAGAGAGTGGGAGGGGTTTCTGAGAGAAAAAAAGGCTCTTTTTCTGAATTTTCTTCGTGTGTGTGTGTGTGTGTGTGTGTGTGTGTGTGTGTGTGTGTGTGTGTGTATGTGCGCGCGCGCGTGCGCGCGCACGCGCAGGCTGTCTAGCAGATACTAGACCAAGGCTGAATGTGATAATTGTTGATATTGTTTAGTTCTCCATGCTATCATGGGCCCAGCCAGCAGAGGGCCCACATGCTCTACCTTGGAGTCAGCACTCTTTGTTCCTCATGTCCACCAAAAAGTAGTGGCGGTTGTTTTAATTAACACCTATGGCACTGACTGGGGTCTCTGTCTTCAAATGGGTGGGGGCTTTGGTAGAAGCTGTCCTCACGTCGTCTGTTACAATCAGCAATTTAACAGCACTGAAAGGACAACAGTGCCTTCGGTGCGTCCCTCGGGGGTCTGGCAGGGGCAGCCGGCCCACCATTACTGCTCCCTACCTCTGTCCCTCCTCTTATCTGCCCGGTTTGAATCTCTTTCGACATCAGCCTCACTGCGCTGTACGTGAGGAGCCTGCAGTTTTCAACATAACTCCTTTCCCCTACTGCCCACCACGAGGCAGCTCCTGCATCAAGAGCAGCGTGTGGTGGCTTCCTGGCTACTGTGGGGCATTGGGCAACAGTGTGCCAAAAGGAGACGGCCACATGCTGACTTCAGGGAAGAACCTGTGGGTATTGGGCCTGCACTGGAGGGCAGCATATGGGCAGCTCCAATGAGATTTTCTTCTGTTGGAAGCATGAGAGTGGCACTGTGGGTACTGGAATTGCCTTGAAAATAGTTTCTGGCAGCTTTCTGTATACTGGATACCTAGGGGCATCATGTGGAAGATTAACTGGGTCCTGGTCCTTCACTCTGAGAAGGCTGAGTGTGGTCACATGGGTACTGGGTCTTCTCTGATGTCAGTATGCAATCAGTCCCTTGGGTACTTACTGGTCTTAGGGACAGCCTACATTTGGATTACTGAGCACTGAGTCTACAGTGAATTCAGCCTATAGGCATTCCTGTGGGTATTGAGCCTGTCAGGGGTCAATGTAACTAGGCTAAAAGATATTGCTTCTTTCCTGAGGTCATCATGGGGACAGTCTCCTAGGTACTGGGCTGGTGCTGAGTGAAGTGTGTAGATGACATTAAGCTTACCCTCGGGGCATTGTGGGTTTCATTTGGTTCCAATGCTACAAGGGTATCAGTGCTCAAGTAGGCTTTGGGATGCTGCTCTTGCCCTGAGGCCATCATGCATTTGGCTTCCTGGGTACCACTCCAGTACTGGAGAATGGAAGGCTGTGAGCTCAAAGGATACTGGGTTGACCTTGTGGAAATTATGTGGGTAGTCCCTTAAGCACTGGGTCTACCCTGGCTGTTGTGTTGGAGCTGCCCGCTAGGATTCGGGCGTGCCCTGTGGGCAGCTTGTGTAGTCTCCTGAGTACTGGGCCTTCCTTGAAATCAGTGTGTGGTTGGTTTCTTTTGTTCAAAAGTCTTCCTTGTGGAGAGTGATTTGTCATCCTTTTAGTTACCAACTCTGCCATTGGAGTAGCATTCTTGTGGTGCCCTGGGTACTATACCTGAACTGTTATTGATGTTCAGGTAGTTTACCAGGTAAAGGGTCCGTCCTAGAGTGAAGCATGTGGGTTAACCTGGGCGACAGTTTTCATGTAGACTCCTGAGAAGTGGATCTGCACTATGAGACCCATGGGGCTCCATGGGGACAGCCTGCTGGGTGCTGGGAATGTTTTGGTTTGCAGCAAAATGTTTGCAGGCATTTTGTTGGGTACTATTTGTACACTAGAGGCAGGAAAGTGTGGAGCCATGGGCATTAGGCCTGACTGTGCTGAGCACTCTCCGAGGTGTCTGGATGCTAGCTTAGGCATCCAAGCCTTTACTCAGCACACTCTGAATTGTCTGCGGTGGGCCAGGTACCCAGCTTCCTCCCAGTGCACTGTGGATTCTCTGTAGTGGGTCAAGCTTCTAACCCATGTCCAGGACTCTGAGAACTCTGTCATAATAGGCCATTGACTTTTTTTAGACTGTATTATGTAGTTTCAATGACTATGGAATTATTTCACTTTGAGTTTTTTTTTCCCCAGGCAGGGTCTCAGTATGTAGCTCATAGATGGCTTGAAACTCACTGTGTAGATCAGGCTGGCCCCAAACTCATAGAGCTTGAGTTTTTTTTTCCCCAGGCAGGGTCTCAGTATGTAGCTCATAGATGGCTTGAAACTCACTGTGTAGATCAGGCTGGCCCCAAACTCATAGAGCTCCCCTTGCCTCGGCCTCCTATGTGCTGGGATTAGAGGTGAGTGCACTTTTCCTTTGTTTTTTTTCTGACTTCGTCCCATGGTGGTCTGAGAAGTCGCTTGTTAGAAATCGTCATTTAATTGGTTTTTCGTCTCTGGCATTATCAATAGCTTCTCCTGGAAGAAACCTCCCATTTTTCTGAAGGAACACCTGTTCGTTTGTCTTTTGTGAATCCTCCTGACAGATCTCACTGGCTTCTTGAGGTAGTAAGCACTCCATTGTGTTTCCTCTTCTACCCTTCTCTGTTCTTGCCCTACTTATTGTGGAGAGTGTGCTCCTAGGGTCTTCTCTGGTCTCACCTTGGCTTGGCTCCCTGGTCTACCATCTCTGTCAAATAATGAGGCATGCAGAACATAATGTCAAGACTTGCAGAATTCATTACAGAATAGGATGAGGCTCTCTCAAGGGTGAGAGAGAGAGAGAGAGAGAGAGAGAGAGAGAGAGAGAGAGAGAGAGAGAGAGAGAGAAGTGGCTGAAAGGACCATTGTGGAGGAAGATATTCTTGAGGGGTGAGAGTGGACAATGGGCAGAGAGACTACTGTGCTGACCTACACAAAGTTGAAGTAAACTTTGTCCTAGTTCCTAAAGTCTCAAGAACATAGTAGCTGTCCTGAAGTATGTTCCTGTTCAAGGGATTGGCAGGCCCATCTGAATGAACTTTGAAAGGGTGGGACAATGTGTGCCTCTGTTCTTTAAGTGAAAGCCTTCCCCTGCTAGAGAGTAACTCTGAGTTTTCTGGCAGTTCAGAAAGACTTGTCTCCATGTAGTGCCTAATATGTAATTCAGATCTAGTTCTTTTAAGAAACAAAATAATTGACAGAGAAGATTAAATAAAAAGAATTAAAACAAAACAAAACAAAAAGTACACTAGCCAGCTTTTCCCCATAAGAAGCAGCCTTCCCTTGCTGGGCAGCAACACAGCCCTGTTAGCCTCCACTGTCTTTCTTTTGTCTAATCTGTAGTCAAAGTCAACATGGTTTTGAAATGTTCTTGTAATTGTGACACCTTCATTCTCCTTCTAATGGAATTTCAAAGTTGAAGGAGGGACAGCTGGGATCTTTTCCCCTTTCCTAAATGCACTAACAGGGAAACTGATTTTGAAGAAATGCTTCTGCTTTCCTGATCGGCTTTTCAAGATGTCAAAGGCACATCTAGGGCCAAGAACTGCCGAGTGCTTAGATCTTACACTCATCAACCCATAAACCCTCAAGATTCCTCACTATGAAAAGTGGGTGCTAGCCTGTATTTTTTTCCAGTCTCAGTTTTTTTTTTTTTTTTTTTTTTTTTTTTTTTTTTTTTTTTTATTGAGGCACAACAAGGCATTGTAACTTGTCTGAAGTTGAGGCAGTCAGTTCAGGAAGCTGACCCTTAACACAGTTGAGGGTTAAGTGCAAACAATACACATTCACTGTGTGACTAGCAAGGCTATATCACAATTTATCAAGTGCCAGATTAGTGCTAATTGTCACTGCACTTCAAAGTTTTTACATAAAGAGAAAAACAAAAAAGTAAGGACCTCCTTCTTCCTCTAGGAACAAAATATTTTCTCCAACCAGGTAAGGACTACTTTTCCTAGATCCACTAGTAAGAACTTCATTCTTTTACTCTGAATTGAATTTCAATCTTGATGAAGAAGATAGCCTGAAAATGTAGAGTATTTCCAGCTACTTCCATAAATTGCTCCCCTGTGTAAGCGCAACCATATTTGGTCTCCTTGGAGGAGCTGGAGAATGGCATGGTTGCTGGCCGTCTCATGGTCTGGAGCACCATCATTGGCATAGGCTAAGACCTCCTCATTCTTCATGAGGTTGACATACAGTGGTACATTCACAGCCAATTTTAGCATGTGGAAAATGAATATATGCGTGCCATTCACTGGGCAATTGAATCTACCAAGCTGAAGAGCCAAAGGTTTCTCCCAAGTTGTTCAGGAGAAGATCAAACACAATAGGTTGGTCTAAAGTTTCAGGAGCCAGATTGAATGTTCAGCTCTCATTTGCTGAGGCAGAGGATAGACATGTACTGGAAGGATGGCAGTTGCCGGGCTTGTCACTGGCACATCCACAGGGGTCATGCTCTGCGAGTCTCCTTGCCCAGAATCTCCACTGTTAGAAGTCTCACTGTCTCTCTCTAGGCTGCTCACCTGAGAGGAGTCGCTCCACCCTGCTCTTGAATTTGCCTGAAGATGTCCCTGATCTTTTATAGCATTGCTGGAAATTATCCCTTGGAGTGTAAGGTGTTCCAGGGTATTCTCTATCTTGCAGCTGCAGTTGGCTGTAATTCCCATTGGAAGCTGAAGAGGGTCCTCTGTAACTATCGAAACCTTTGTAGCCACCAGGAGACCGATAGGGATTCATTAGTAACCTCCTGCTATGTGTGCATCCTCTCACAGACCCCCCAACTACTGATGAACGGCTGAGGAGGTCTGGGAAACATTCACTAGCCTGCATTTAAAATTCTTCCATTTTAGCTGGTGCTCTGCAGGCAGAAACTGTCCTAGGCAAAAGACAGAGATCATTACGGAAGACCACAACTGGTCAAAACGCACTGATTGCAGAGTGCTCAGCCCCAGTGAATCCATCCACAACACAACTTCTGCAGCTAATGCTCAGGGAACTTTGTAGAACAGAGGCCAGAAAGATTTAAGCACCAGAGGGCCAGGAAATATGCTGTGAGAGTATGCCCCCTGGAAATGACAGAGAAGCTTCATCCATGATACCTCAACAATATGGCTGTCTAAGGAAGACCTGAACAGCTACACCACCCATAGACATAGTGACATGGTAACACTGCCCCACCCATAGACGCGAAGTACAGGCAACTCAAGATTGCTGAGAATTACTTCATGGTCCTTGTGAGGAGCACTCTCCAGCCCAAGGAGTTTAACTTTACGATATATGTGTATATTTTATAACTTTGTATATATTTTATATAGTAAACATTTGTAAGGTCTATGTGTATGTTTATATGTATCATCTTAGGTAACTATGAAGCTATGTAATCCCTGCAGGTTTTATCAAGTAACCTTGTCTCCCATTCCTCCTCCTCCTGCTCTCCTCCCTAGTTGAAGCCCCCTTCCTGTTGCTGTTTCCCACTTCACACACCGCACTCTGCTATCCCACCCCAAATGCCCACCATCGTGGCCCGTGGTCTCTTTGTGATTGCCCAGTCTTTGTGGTTACTCCATACTGTGTCCTCCCATCTGAGGATCTGGAGCTAGGAGCCACAGACGGAAGAGCACATGCAGCGTTTGTCTTCCTGGGTCTCCTTTCACCTCCCTCAACACAAGCTTTTCCAGGTTCATCCACTTATCTGCTAATCTCATATTTTCATTGTTTTTATAGATGAATAATATTCCATCGTGTATAGGTACTGAAGTTTGATTATCCATTCATCTGTAGAAGGACATTTAGGTTGTTTCCATTTCCTGGCTGTTACGAATAGAATGGCAAGGAAAATGCTGAGGAAGTATCTATGGAGTAGGTTGTTGAGTCCTTTGGGCATGTGACAAGGAGTGGTATAACTGGGTCATGTGGTAGATATTTTTAAAAAGTGTTTTGAGGGTTCTCCACACTGATTTTTACAGTGGCCATGGCTCTTTGCATTTCTGCCAACAGTGAGTGAGGGTTCCTCGTTCTCCACAACCTTGCCAGCATTTGTTTTCAGTTGCTTTTTATGATCAGCTTTAGACTGAAGACTCCCCAGGACAGTTCCATGATGAGATGGTCCATCATATTACACTTCTGGCTAGAATCTCAGATAATCTTACCCATTACTCTAAGAATGGCTGCAGACTCTACAGCTAGCCCTATTGAGACCTAACTATCTAAACTTTCCTACAGGACCCCACAGGGAAACCATTGCTCCCAAACAGCAGGAAACAATTCTAAGAAAATGACGCCCCCTCCCCCACAGGTTCATTTTTCTCAGGGTTATGGATGGATGCTTATAGGGTTGGGGGTGGAACACTAAAATTTAGACTCAGTATTCTTCTTTAGAAAAGAAAAAGGGGAATGGATACAGGTATAGTATATTAAGGTAGATTATTGTATCAACTAGTAAACTGATTTAGCAAACTATCAGCCTTGGATAATTTGCACTGATATGCATTCTTGTATATTTGATACAAATGTAAACTATTCTTATATTCCTATTTAAGATAATTTGTATATTAATACAAATACAAAAACTATGTTTGTTGTATTGTACATTTATTTCTACTCCTGTTCTTATATTCCTATTTAAGATAATTTGTATATTAATACAAATACAAAAACTGTGTTTGTTGTATTGTACATTTATTTCTACTCCTGTTTGAAATATTTTGTGTGTTGATACAAACGTAAAATTATATTTGTAATACTGGATGTATGTTCTACCTCTGTTTAGGATATTTTGTATATTGATACATGTTAAGGATATTGTTGTCATCTTGCACTATATATTTCTACCTTTGTTTAAGATATTTTGTGTATTATTACAATTTTGAGGTTATTGTCCTTATACAGTACATCTGTTTACCTTGTTAATGTGAAGCCTTAGTCCTTAGGTTTTTTAAGTAGAAAAGACTTACAGATTTATTGTCACCCATGGTGTCATTTCTATAGTTATATTAGTTAGGTTGTCCAGATTTACAGAAACATGTGTCGGATGGACAGCTAATCTCAAACACTTCAACACAGACCTAGAGAATATGGCATTTAAATGTTTTGATAATTTAGAATTTTGTTGAAGTGAGAAGCAATTGCTCCTGGCATCACCAGTCTGATCCCGAGAGAATGTTGGGCTCCTAGACATTTCCATTTGGAAGTTTGTCTTCCTCTTGTCACAAAATGGCCTGCGGGGCAAAGAAGTGCCCTTGCCTTGACTGCTGACAGTATGAACGCTGTCCTTTCGGGATGAGCAGGAAACATGGAAAATCAACTACTGAACTCTGCCAAGACAGGGTAAGATGGTCTTTCATCATTCTTGCTTCTGAAAATGGTCTGTCAGATATTCTAGGCTGTAGCCATATTGGGTGCCCCAACAATGCTGAGAATCTTTAGGGACTGCCCAGGCTCCCAGCTGTCTCGGTCTATTCTTGCAATATTTTCAGAAGTTGCTTCCTTGCATTTTGTTTTCTCAGGTATTGTTATTTTCCTTCTCAGGTATTTGGTGGGGTAGAAGACTAGATAGTTATAGTTATAATCCTCTCATATCTTAGCTAAGAATATTTTAGATACTAAAGTTAGAATATCAGGATAGGACAGCTATTGGAGTAATCTCAGTAATTTGCCATTTACCTATGATCTGGACATTTCTGGACATTCAGCATGTCTTTCTTGTTTGATGTTGTTCTTGTTGGTTATAGTTCCATTTTTGTTTATGTTATTACCCTTTGTTTTTCCTGGACAATACTTGGATAATCATTCTTACTGTGTGTAGTTTGCATTAAGTTTAGGACCTTCTTATTTAGATGAAAAGGGGACATGTAGTGGTATTTGCTCTGCCCCATGACCTTGGGCCTGAAGGAGGCAGTACTTTTTGCTGTTGAACATGACCTTTTTTTAAAATTTTTTTTTTATTATGTGTTTTAATTTTATACATCAGTCATGGGTTCCTCTGTCTTCCCCCCTCCCGCCCTCAACCCCACCTTCTCCCCCATCCCCTCCCCTCCATTCCCATGTCCTCCAGGACCAAGGCACCCCTGGGGATTCATTTAAACCTGGTGGATTCAGTACAGGCAGGTCCTGTCCCCTCCTTCCAGGCTGAGCATGTGTCCCTGTGTAAGCCCAAGATTCCAAACAGCCAGCTCATGCACTAAGGACAGGTCCTGGTCCCACAGCCTGGGTGCCTCCCAAACAGATCAAGCCATTCTATTGTCTCACTTATCCAGAAGGCCTGATCTAGCTAGGGGTTCCACAGCCTTTGGTTCATAATTCATGTGCTTTCTTTTGATTGTCTATTTTTCCCTGTGCTTTTTCCAATCTTGGATTCAACCATTCACGCTCTTGCTGTCCCTCCTCTTTCTCAACAGTTGGACACCTGGAGCTCTGCATCCACTTCCATCAGTTATTGGATGAGAGTTCTAAGATGACTGTTAGGGTGTTTAGTCATCTGATCACCAGACTAAGTCAGATCAGGCGTTCTCTCGACCATTGCCAGCAGTCTACAGAGGATATATCATTGTGGATTTCTGGGGACCTCTCCAGCACTCCTGTTCTCATGTGGTCTTCATTTATCTTGGTCTGTTATTCCTTGTTCTCCCTTTCTGTTCTTGATCCAGCTGGGATCTCCTGCTCCCCTAAGCTTGCTTTCCCTCAAATCTTGCCCTTCATTACTCCCACTGTCATCCAGGTTGTTCATGTAGATCTCATCCATTTCTCCATCATAGCGTGATCCCTGGGTCTTTCCTAGGGTCCCATTTTCTAGGTAGCCTCCCTGGAGTTGTGTAGCAGTCTAGGCATCTTTGTTTTACATCTAATATCCTCCTATGAGTGAGTACATACCATGTTTGTCCTTCTGAGTCTGGGTTACCTCACTCAGGATGATTTTTTCTAGATCCATCCATTTGCCTGCAAACTTCATGATGTCATTGTTTTTCTCTGCTGAGTAGTACTCCATTGTGTATATGTACCATATTTTCTTTATCCATTCTTCAGTTGAAGGGCATCTAGGTTATTTCCATGTTCTGGCTATTACAAACAATGCTGATATGAACATAGCTGAGCAAGTGCCCTTGTGGTGTGATTGAGCATTCCTTGGGTATATGCCCAAGAGTGCTATAGCTGGGTCTTGGGGGAGATGGATTCCCAATTTTCTAAGGAAGCGCCATATTGATTTCCAAAGTGGCTGTACAAGCTTGCATTCCCACCAGCAGTGGAGGAAAGTTCCCCTTGCTCCACATCCTCTCCAACATAAGCTATCTTCTGTGTTTTTGAACTTAGCCATTCTGACAGGTATAAGGTGGTATCTCAGAGTCATTTTGATTTGCATTTCCCGGATAATTAGGGATGTTGAGCATGTCCTTAAATGTCTTTCAGCCATTTGAACTTCCTCTGTGGAGAATTCTCTGTTTAGTTCTATAACCCATTTCTTACTTGGACTGTTGGGCATTTTGATGTCTAGTTTTTTGAGTTCTTTATATATTCTGGATATCAGCCCTCTGTCAGATGTGGGGTTGGTGAAGACCTTTTCCCATTCTGTAGGCTGTCGCTTTGTCTTGTTGATTGTGTCCTTTGCTCTACAAAAGCTTCTCAGTTTCAACAGGTCCCATTGATTGATTGTTTCTCTCAGTGTCTGTGCTACTGGTGTTATATTCAGAAAGTGATCTCCAGTGCCAATGTGTTCAAGACTACTTCCAACTTTCTCTTCTATCAGGTTCAGAGTAACTGGATTTATGTTGAGGTCTTTGATCCACTTGGACTTAAGTTTTGTGCACGGTGACAGATATGGATCTATTTGCAGCCTTCTACACATTGACATTCAGTTATGCCAGCACCATTTGTTGAAGATGCTTTCTCTCTTCCATTGTACATTTTTGGCTTCTTTGTCAAAAATTATATGTTCATAGGTGTGCGGGTTAATATCAGGGTCTTCAATTCGATTCCATTGGTCCACATGTCAGTTTTTATGACAGTACCAAGCTGTTTTTATTACGGTAGCTCTATAGTAGAGCTTGAGGTCAGGGATTGTGATGCCTCCAGAAGTTGTTTTATTGTACAGGATTCTTTTGGCTATCCTGGGTTTTTTGTTTTTCCATATGAAGTTGAATATTATTATTTCCAGATGTGTGAAGAATTGTGTTGGTAATTTGATGGGGATTGCATTGAATCTGTAGATTGCTTTTGGTAAGATCGCCATTTTTACTATGTTAATCCTGCCTATCCATGAGCATGGGAGATCTTTCCATTTTCTGACATCTTCTTCAATTTCTTTTTTCAGGGACTTAAAATTCTTGTCACATAGGTCCTTCACATGCTTAGTTAGAGTAACCCCAAGGTATTTTATATCATTTGTGGCTATTGTAAAGGGTGATGTATCTCTGATTTCCTTCTCAGCCTGTTTGGCTATTGCATATAGGAGGGCTACTGATTTTTTTGAGTTGATCTTAAGTGTTATATAATTGATCAGGGTACTTGTGAGTAGG